>NW_015666566.1:99115-137154 GCF_001515625.1 Sinocyclocheilus rhinocerous
ATGTGAGTATTATGACCAGTACTTACTTTGATCCTGCTGGATCCTGTTCCGGAAAATGTCAGATTTTTAATTTGTGCGTTCAGGTAGGCCTATTTGTTTTTAACAATCCGGCATTTACAGTGCATTAGATCGTGACAGTGCATGCGTGCGTGTATGTATTTGGAGCTTATTACTCACGTCTCATTCGGCACAAATCCAAATGTTTCCATATTCGCAATGTATTTGAATGTTAAACTATTATTTATAATGTAAACTAGGCTTGTACTTTACACGCATTCGCATATAGATGGAAAAGATCATCCTCACATGAGCAAAAAAGTCCTTGGTATTACAGCAGAGTGGACCGGTATACTAGGGTCTATTTAAACTGACCAGTGTAACCTTTTATATGTTTGGTTGACTGTATTTTATTTTGACAATGAACAGACTGCGATGTAAGTTTGAATTGCTAGAATATGTGGGGTGTGTGCGTGTTAGGCGCCGGTGAGTTCGAACAGCTGAAACATAAAAAAAACTCCATTTTTGGAGTAGGCCTAAGAAATAATCCGCAAAAGTGTTTACTTTTATTTTTGCACACTCACAATAAAAACAAGATTTGTGCGTTGTAAAATAAAGCAAACAAACAGAACTGAGTTACAGTAACTTCTTGTTTCACTGCATTAATAGCATGCTTTAGGTTGACATCCCTAGTTGCTAGCATGTTTTAGTATGTTTCTAGCATGTTGCCAGCCTATTTAACACTTGTTGATGCTTTTTAATATGTTCCTAGGAGTCCATAACAGTGTTAACTATAACACTTCCTGTTGCCAGGAGGTGGCGCTATGACTATAACTGAACTTGGGCATGGGTATTTGTTTAGGACAGGACTCTGATCAAACGTGTGAAGTTTGGGGCAGATCGGACATTGCTTGATTGGGTTACAACAACTTCCTGTTTCATAGCGAAACATCAAACTTTGTCAGGCCGCCAGGGACAATGCAATTTAACGTCACAAAGGCCTTATGATAGCCCTAACCAAATTTGAAGATGATCCGATTAAAACTGTAGAAGGAGTTCGTCAAAGTACGAGGCCTGGAAATGGCAAAAACTGCACAAAAATGGTACAGGAAATTGAAAATAACATACTCCCTGTTGGGTTTTGGATTTTGTACCAGGAGACTTTTTTGTAGGTAGTGGTGTGTTACACGTGTGTACTGGTTTTCATACATGTACGTAAAACGTAGCACAAGGCACACTCCGTTAAAATTTTACAGGTGGCGCTATCAAGCCACTTTGCCACACCCACTTCTGAAACCCATATCAGATGTAAATTTTCGCCAGTTCTGACGTGCAAAGTTTCATGAGTTTTGGAGAATGTTTAGGCCCTCAAAAATGCAATTCACTTTGGAGAAAAGAAGAAACGGAGCAATTCCAAGAGGGTCCTCGCACCACCGGTGCTCAGGCCCTAATTTTCCTTTATACAATGGCTCGAGATTAATTTGCCATGCAGGGTCCATTGTCCTTAGGGACAATTGCAAGTGCTCCAAAATAATTGTATCTACATAGTGCAGCAGATTAATAATACTTAAGTTTAGATCAATATAATACTCAAGTTTAAAGCTATTTCCATATTAGATCATTTTCATATGCACATAGATAATAGATTAACTAATCTTTGCTTTATCTTACAAGTGAGAGACTGTCCATATCAGATGCATGTTGATATGCACATTTTGCAGTGGTGTTGACATGTCATTTCCGTGGCTAATCAAGACCTATTAGAGTGTCTGGTTGCCATAACTACCATTCTCCCAGCAATCATCATTACATACTCTCACTGTAAAATGTATGTCTTCTTTCAGTGCTTCCAGCATTATGCAACTTCACATTTTCCACACCTGTACATAGATCTGTAAAGAACCAGATATTTTCTTTCGCAAGCTTGATGCAACGGGTTTTAACTTGGACAACTGCCTCTTCAAATCAAACCCATCCACCCACTCTCTCACACATGCACGCAAGCAGTCTCACAGCCCTGTCAGAGCCAATCCATCTAGCCGTCGTTATGTGGCAGGCTCTCACCTTGAAGAGAGCTGGAGCATGGTGATTGACGGCCTGCAGCTCTGCAGGTTTTTTGACCTCTTAAGTGGTGATACCACAGACACTCCATCTTCTAGCATGGGATTAAGTGTTGTAGGGTAATGCACAAAGCTGAAGATCCTGAATATACTGAGATGGGGGCGAAGATGGGCCTTTGTCGCCATGGGCTGTTTGGTTTTGTGATGACACCCTTTAACCTTCCTTCAGCCTCTTGGCTAAAACAAAGGGCATATTCAGGAGGGATTGATACCCCCTCCCAAGTGACCTACCTGACACCCACATATGTGTATAACTGACAAGGTTATTCTTCCCCAGGAGAAAGAGATGAAGCAGAAGCTACTGAATCCGCCCAAGGAACACAACGGCCATCGCCACACTGAACAAAATGGCAGCAAAGAGAATGGGGTTGGCTTTTTTTAAAACATGTGTCAGCACTTTCTTGTTTATCTATGTGATGTAAGCTATGGTTTAATTTATGAATTTGTGTGAAGCAGACACGAGCCACAAATGAGGTGGACAAGCAGAAGGAGGAGGACCTGGAAAGGCAAGTCCTGCTCACCGAACAACGGAAAGAAGAAGAGAGATTGCTTCAGGAAGAACGGGAGAGAGAGGAACAGGAGAGAGTCAAAGCTGTCGAGGGTGAGTCACACTCAAGGTAACCAGCGACCAAAGTTTCCCCAGAAGCGTGATCAAACACTCACTGACGCTAAAGCACATTCTGTGGTCTCGTCTCGACATGGCGGTTTTGAAGTCAGCATGCTTTTAACCCAAGGCTGCTTTAATCATATGATGAGCTGAGCTAGGGGAAACGATCAACCTCACTCCTCGTGAGAATCATCCAGCTCTGATATCCCCTGTCAGCGGGTTAATTAACTCTTGATTGTGCTGCTGCTAATGGGCCTATCCACATTAATGTATTATGGATGAAGATCGGGCTTGCAGTTCTCTCCAGTGGTTTCTTCCTGTAGCTCTTTTAATCCTCCCAGCAGGGTGTGTCAGGCAGGGCCTTTAATGTCAGCATATAAAGCACTTCTCTCCTTTATCTTGCCTGTGCCCTTTGATCAAATGTGCCTTCTAAAGCTGCCTGATGAATTGCTCGTATTACTACTTGATTTTGTTTGCAAACTTTTCCTCACCTTGGCCCAGGCAGAAGTGGGCAGGTAACAAGTGCACTAATAATGGTAATAAAAAGTGTGAAGTGCTTTATTATTCTGTCATTCACTGATGTGTTTTTCAATGTTGTTCAGAGCGTGCACGTAGAAGGAAGCAGCGAGAAGAGAAGGCCTGGTTGCTCTCTCAAGGAAAAGAACTTCCCCCTGAGCTGCTGAATCTGGAGACTCACTCACCTAGTCGCCGAACACGTCGCACCAAAGAGTTGTAAGGACTTTGTTTTAGCTTTCAAACTCAGTATTAGCTTTGAATTTTGGCCTCCTAACATGCATTTAATGTTAATTTTACTTGTAAATATGTGTAAGCTTTTATGTGTAATTCAGTGTGGTTGTTGCTATTCGGTACTCATTTCTTTTTCTATATTGCAGTTATGACATAGATGATGATTACACTGCTCTGTACAAAGGTACATTTGGACAATGGTTTTTGTGTTGTGGTCAAACCACAGTGTTTGTTTCCTCATTCACTACTTACAGTAAAGTAGAAGTTCCACTGAAATAATGTAAAATTATTTTCTTGTCAGTGTTGGAGGCCCTCAAAGCACACAAAGATGCCTGGCCTTTCATGGAGCCTGTTGATGAGTCTTATGCCCCCAACTATCATGAAATCATACAGGTGGGCATACTACAAGATGTTATAAAGAAATTTGTTTTACCTTGTTAAGAATAATTCAAAAAGTTATTTAAAATGTTTTGTCAGACTCCAATGGACCTGTCCACCATTGAGAGAAAGCTGAATGATGGGGAGTACGTCGCTAAGGATGAGTTTGTGGCTGATGTAAAGCTTATGTTTGAGAACTGTCTGGAATACAATGGAGAAGAGAGTGGTAAATATGATTTAACGCTGTTTTGTTGCCAAGTTAAGCAGAAGAGCTAAGCTGAAGTTAAACATTTTTAAAAATCTGCTCAACAAAATGTAGGAATGTGTAGCAGTGTTTAAAAATTGATGAGCAAAGCAAGTCATACAACTAGTGGAAGTATGTGGAGAGGCTCTGACATTGATTAATAGAGAGTGATTGAGCTGTCCTCTAGTGCACCAGATCCTGCAGTGCCACAGAGACATTTCAGCCCCGCAGCTCCCCTCCCTGGAGCCATTCATCCATCAGAATGCACTCCCCTGGGGGTGGCGGGGTCAGAGGTCAACTGTGGTTCTGTGACCTGGTTGGTGTGCTTGCTGTTCATGGGGAGATGAGATTGTGTGTGTGTGTGTGTGCACGCACTTGTGTTTACCTGCCTGTATATCCTCAGAATACACAATAATGGCTGAGTCCTTAGAACGCTGCTTTAGCCGAGCCCTACTGAAGCATTTCCCCACTGAGGATGGCGACACGGACGAAGAGTTTCATGTGAGCAGTGAGGACCGTGACCGCAAGGATAAGAAGAAGAGCAAAAGTCACAAACAGTCAGGTCCTGAGAGCTTGATCAGAGCCACTGAGCAAGTTCAAAAACGCAAAACATCCAATAGTGGAAAAGGAAACAATCAGCAACAAGACAAACCCAAATCTGCTTTACAATACCCTCCTCCACACTACACCAATGGTCCCCCACATCCTCATAACATCCACCCAGGACAGCAACAGGCTGGCATGCTACATCCTGCTCAACAGGTTAGACTACACTCTCTACACAAAAAATGTGTTTATTGTTGACAGCTGAAACAACAGTTTTGACTTATCATAAAAGTTCTTCTGGAGCACTTCTTATTGTCGGTACTTCATAAGAGATGTGCTCTTTTTGCCTATAGTTTCAACAACCTGCAGGTCCTTTGGGACCAGGAATGTATGCTCAACGAATGATGATTGACCCTCAGTATCCATATCCTGGACAGAGACCCCTCATGTCCAGGCCACCGGTGGACCATGGAAGTCAGCATATACCTCAGTACAACATGCAGGTATGTAGTGATCTTCATCCAGTAGTATTAGTTTCAATCATTTACAATTTGTTAACTCACGTCTTGAAGGTTGTTTATAATGGTTTTCTTTCTTTTATTTTTAATCAGGGTTCCCACATAAATGGTCCACATCTTGGTCCTAGATACCCAATTGGACCTGATGGCCAACCACTTCAACCTTCACATCAGCAACATTCTTATCCTGGTCCTACTCATGGTCCTTCTCTTGGCCCAAGGCCAGTGACGTCTCAGCCTGGAGGTTTCTGTGCCCCTCCACCTGAAGGCAACATGCACCCTTCACAGCAACATCCAGAAGGGCAGTCCATGCAGCCTATGGGTAACCGGTACCCCAGGCCAGGTGTCCCAATGCATAGTTCCTACTCTCCTTATGGCCCCCATTGTATGAACGTGCCCAGGCTGTGGCCTCCCATGAACCATCATGGGCAGCCGACACCTGGTGGACCTATGATGCAAGAGCAGAGTGCAACAAGCCAGCATCCATACAATAACATCATGATCCATCCTCCACACAGTACTGGTTATGCAATGACAAATGGTCAATATAGAATGCCCTCTGTCAGCTCCCAAAGTCCCATTGGCCAAAGACCACCAGGGGCCCCTCAGGTCTCAAGGCCACATTTGGCTTCCATGCTTGATAGCCCAGAGATGATTGCCCTCCAGCAGCTCTCGGCCTCATTGTTTCATCGTGTTGAGAACTTTCAGCCCATCCCACAAAGTGGTGGTAATGCTTTAGCTTCTGCTGCATTGTCTTCTCCGGAAAACCAGCTCATCAGGCCTGTTAGAGATGGCGCTGCAGACATCCAGCACACTCCTGTATCCCCCAAAGGTAAGAGTTGGTATTCCTTGCCATATTTTGGCATTACACTATTGCTTTCAATGAAAATGGGATGTGCACCTGCAATGATTTAAGCGCATATTAACATTATTGTATATCCCGACAGGTTCAAGTTCAAAATCTGGTGATAAACCGTCAACTGGAGAAAATGCTCTGACTGAAGCTGACAGCCATTCTCATCACAATCCAACAGAAAAATCTGAGCAACCTTCTCTAGGAACAGCTCTGGCATCTGTCCACAATCCAAGCACGGAAGGCCCCAGTCAGAATGAAGAGAAACATAGACTGTCAAATCTAGAGAAAATCCACAATGATAACCACCCAAATTCTCAATCCCAACCAGGTACCCCACAGCAAAACTCTGTGGATGACTCTTCATTACCCCTAAATGGTCCTCAGCCAATGTCCCATAAAACCCCAGATGAAATTCCCCAGTATCACTCTCAACAAATCCATAAACATGTTCCACCACAATTTATTCAGAATGGTTCTCAACGGCAGTCTCAGAATGTTCCTTCACATGTTCTGCAGAATCTTCCTCAACAGATGGCACAAAATGCATCTCATCAGTATGCTCAGAACAGCTCACCGCAAGTACCAAACAATGGATCAGTCAGAGGGCCACAGGCAGGACCTCTTCATGGAATGCCACAGATTCCACCTCAGGGGGGTCAGCCTGGTGTTCATCAGCCTGCAACCCTCAGCTCTCTACCTCCTAGCCACCCTGTATCGCATCCACTTGTTCAACCCTCTCCAGCTGATCAGGGAGACCAAAGGCCTTGTGAGCCTACCAGCAGGAAAGTGTCAGGTGGGAGTACAGCTTCCCAAGATAACAGTAACGCTAACATGATAATTGATTGTGCCAGCGGGCTTTACAAACCACAGCCCTTCAGTCCAGAGTCACAAACCCAACTAGGAAGGCAGGAGCTAGCACCCCTTCACAATCAGGCTCCTCCAATACACTCTCAGATTCCAGAGAGTAACACTGTGACCCAATATGGTACAACTGAGCCAGCACATCAACACTTTGGCCCACAGATGGGTCGAGGATTACACCCGCCAAATCACCAGCCTTACCCAAACCAGGGACCACCATCACAGGGAAATAACCTTCATCAAAATCCTGCACACTATCCTGCTTATCACCAACAAGGTGTTCCATACCAGTATCGCATGGCCACACAGCATCCTCAAGGCCAATCCAGTATGTTTCCTCAGTTCCAGCAGCAACGGCAGCAGTTCTATCAGCACCCCCGACATGGCAGACCTGGATTTCCATCTGAGGAGTGGCCTAGACCTCCATACCAGCCTCAGCACCCAATGATGCCCAATTCTTACCCATCACCATCCATTGGAAGTTTTAATGGTCGACACAAGGACAATAGCATGTCTCCACATGGCTCGGATGGATCTGTTGGGAGCTTAATGTCACCTAGTCCTTTACCCGATCGGTCCCATAGGAGTGCGTTGGAAAACAGAGAGGATGGCAGCCCTTCCAAGCAGGCAAGGACTGAAGAGCCTTCTGAACGGTCTGAGAGCCCAAAGGAGATCTTGGACCTGGACAGCCATAATGCAACAGCCCGACATTGTACTTTAGCTCAGCCACACCCCAGTTTCCCATATGGGCCTCGTGGCATGCATCCCAGCATGCAGCAGAGTGGTGCTCCTCCACCCCATATGGTGGCAAGTGGGCCGTATTCTGGCCAGCACTTTCCCAGTGGACATTTTGCACCACAGCATCCTCATCCACATTTGATGGAAGCTTTACAGAGGCCCCAGCACCTGTCTTTTTCTCCAGGCCAATCTCGCATGGCTATGTACAGGCATTCAAATGTTGCAGGACACTTCCAGGGAATGATGGTTCCTCAGAGAGCAGTGGTTGCAGAACACTTACTTCGCACAGGGTAAGAGATCTCATTTATCTCTCGGATCTTATGATATAATTGATTTGGATCCAGAAGAATAATGCACTTACACATTCATCTACATTTGTCTATATAATGCCTTCACATCAGTTTTCCTTACCTTTAGTAACCGTTTTTCTTGTCTGATAGGCACCAGATGTTGGGTACAGCATCTCCCAATGGTCCAGGTAATAAACAAGGAGTATGAAAAGTATGATTTCATTGGAAAATCAAGGAAAATTTATATCTTTTACAACACTGTTACATCCTGAAATATACAAGAAAATGGAGACGACAACAAAAATTAGGAAGATTGTTGATATGATCATTTGCTGAAAAAGGCATGTTATTTTATTATTTAAAGTCCTGATCCTCAGACATGCTCCACTACCCACCTAGAAGATGTTTTTGAGATAGTGAATAACCCATCCTCATCTGGATTAGGCACTCCTTTGCAGTGAGGAGGAAAAGGAACAACTCACAGTACCAAGAGGTGGGATCACTGACCAAGGAAGAGCTGTGAATCTTCAGTCCTGTTTATTGCTCAAATACTGTTTGAACACTATAATAGTGGTCTGCAGCTTCTCTTTTCAGCCTGGAATGTCTCTTTGGCCTCATTCCCTACAAAGGAACAACATCTTCAATTTCCTTTGGATGGGCTGTTACTTGGGAAGTAAATAAAAACATTTTTTCCCCAGTCCACGAGAAGAGCAAGATGTGAAATTACCAGTTCATGTTCTGGTTTAAAGTTAAACTCAGGTGTAGTAAATAAGGTACTGGGGCTACTGGAGCTTTTTCCAAGCTCTTTGGACAAACTAGACCCGGTTGCCTTCATGTACTTGTTGAATGTTCTGTGAAAGATTTTAGATATAGTAGTAATTCAACTTAAGGAATAAAAGATGGATCTTGTGCTTCACTGGGAAACACCTCATCTGGAGTGTTTTAATGAGGTGATGTTCATCTCAACTAAAACACCGTATCCACTTGATTTCTGGTGATGTGCATTCTTTTAATGCCACTTCAATTTGAAGATTGTCTTTTTTTTCTTAGACTGGCAGAGAACTTGGCTGCTCTATTTGTTATGCACTAGGAATAGTCTTTCATACTGGAATTAGTGGCCTTGGACATAAATTAGATGTGTGCTCCTTTGTATGGGACTAAATTCTAACTTTTCACTCAAGTTGTCTATCTCTGATGTGTTGTCTTGTTCCATATTGATGTGTCCTGCTAGTTTATGTGTGCACAGAATGAATCAGATTTCAGATACTGAGGTAGCCATCTTTCACCTCTAAATATCTACACAGTTTTCTAGTAATCTATGGCTTTTGGGATTCCTTGAAGGCTGGTTTATTGTTTTCACCTGATATCATTCATTATTGGTCATCAATCTTAATATGTTTTTTCACATATTGAAATGTAAATTGAATTTTTGTCACAATTGACAACCAGCTGGAGTCGCAATACTAAAAATGCATTAGATGAGAGAATATATATCAGCCTTAAAACTTGTAAAAGTACCACTGTAGCTCCTTTTATCAAATAGGAGAAATGTCGATGTGCTCATATTTTACATGAATGCTTCCTCTTTTAATTCAATGTACTGAATGTGTCCTCAGGGTGTAGTGGTTTTAATACGGGTATTGTCAATAGAATATTCATAGAAAAAAATTCCAATGAAATGTCACTGAAACTGTGATTAACTTCAATTCATCTGTGATCTTCAGTACAAACACAGGAACCAGGTGTGGTGTTCTTTGAATTAGTTTTAAATGTTTTTTTTTCTTTTTAATGGGGGGAGAAAGGTTGATCGGAAAATTAACTAGAATGGTTTTGTTCATTTTAATTGCTCCTACTATTGTTGTCCTGCACTAAATGAATTACTTTGAATATCTGCTTTTTTTATTGTTCTCTTGGTCTGTCTGAATTACTATTTTACTCGGCTCATGTTGACAAACCATTGAAAAGAAACCGCAATTTGTGAGAATATGGCAGCAAGAATATCTACCTCGTAATGCCAGAATGTGGCACATTCTCCATTCCCTTTATGACACGTGGAGATCACTTACATATCCTTTTTTTTATGATTTACAGCTTGATACGTACATCAACACTATATATAGTCTTAATATGTTCACTTGCAAAAAACGAACGGTAATTATTAATTTATCAGTGCCAAGTTTGAACATGATTAAAACATCTGCATTCCACTTTTTGAATGTTGGTGTTTACAACCATAAGTGAAATGAAGGCAGCATCCTAGAAAGTTTTGCCCTCATTTTGCGGAATCCATGCTGAAGTGGAAAAGAGGTTGTACACGTTTGTGCGAAGGATTTGACAGTGATTTTTATGGTACACTGAGAACATTTATCCCAGAAACCTGTGATGGTGCAAAATGTCGGACAGTAATATTTTAGTATTTTTGTGGACATGTGAACCGTTTATATGTATTTTATGAACTAGGGATATGGAAATATTAGCAGCTGTGAGATGACATAGACATTGTCCACCATTGTGTACCTATCTTAGCTCACAAGTGAAGATGTATCACTTTAGCAGTCTGAGGCAGAGGACTGTCCTTTCTCCACTGTTAATATGTAAAGGGATGATTTAGTTGTAATGGACTACAAGAATGTGTGGATATTGCTGTGTACAGTTGTTTTTATTTTATTTTCTTTCACCTTTTTGTGGGTATTGGGTTACGGATCTGTATCTCTTGAAATCCACCCTTCCACATCTCTGCTGTCATTTATTCTGTCTGTACTAGTTAAGAAACTAGTTGGTTAAATGTGAATCATATTTATTTGCTCTTATGTTTTGTAAATTTTTGTTTTTTTTTATATAAATGTGTTCTTATGTTTGTTTTGAAACGGTTCACTTTACCTCAGTAGCGAAGATGGCATCCAAAACGACACCTGTAACTTTCATTATGTGAAGTTTACAAGTTCTTACCTGACAAATTATTTTGGAAATGGACCGAAGTATTTTCTATACTGTACATTTCTTAGAATAAATTACGTTTCATTAGATGTTGCTCTCAATTTTCTGTTCATTTCTCCTCACAAAAATACAGTGCACTACTAAAGGTAATGACAGTGACATTTTACTTTGATTATATAACATGGCGTTTACATGGTGGTACTCCAAAGTACTTTGAAGAATACAACGGTAGAGTAAATGCCTGAAAAACCATGGTAACTTTTTTGATAACTCTTAGTTGCATGTTGCACTAATGACTTGGTACTAAGCTGGGTTACATTTTAAACTACACGTTAGCAGGCATGGCCATTATACATATACTGTATATATTATAGATAACCGTGATATTCTGCTGCTTGTACTAGTGTAAGTTACTCACAGAAAGATTTTAGTCAGGGTTCAAAGTAACGCCTGAGAGACCTCACTGGAGATGGCATTTGTGAAAGATATCGCTTTCGTAGTCATCACTCGTCGCCTTATGGACTTTTAAACTTTAAAAAACAAGACCGAAATTAATTTAATATATTCTATAGTTTTTGAATACGCTGACAAGTCTTTGTCCTCAGCATGTCTTTTGTCCACGCGCACTGGCACACAACGGAGCCAATGAGCTTCAAGGAAAGACATGACGTCACTTTCTGTTGTGGAAGTCAGTTGTGGAGTAGAAGTCGTTCAAGCTTGCATCTTTTTATTGTCCTGGTAGTTGTAGAGATACGGCGGACTCAATTGCCAGATAAGACCTGTTCTAATTCACTTTGTGTCGGAAGGTATTTATTTTCTGTTAGTTTATTTGGGCTTTATTCATGTAACGCGGTTCAGTGTGTGCTTGGTGAAAAACTCTTTATTGGACAATTAACGTTAAGTCCATTCGCAATTACATCTATCGAAATTTGAAAGGCATGTCAGGACGTTTTTGATCTATACTAAGTTAGCATTATAAAGAAAACAGCAGCTAGACCGCACAATTATGACCAATAATAGGTAGAGTACTGCTCGACGGTCCGCTTGTCATGTGGGTTGTTTACAAGTAATTGGGTCCGTAACAGATGGTCACATTGTTTTAGCATGATTGATAGATTTCATTTATATGATATGTTTTAGTTTATATGTTGCTTATAGAAGTAAACAGTTTCCAACAGCTGACAGCTGGTGGTTAAAATGGTTGAAACTGGTTTCAATGTAAATCTGTTGCTGAGAGTTAAAATAGAAGTGCAAGCAGTGGGCAAATCCCCTTTTCTGCAGTTTCAACACTGCTAGTACATTCAGTCTAGACCACTAAAACTAAAACTGACAGCTGACTAATATGCTCAAATGAGTATTTTTTTTTTCTTTGTGTGTTTGTGTGAGTGTTTTAAAACAAAAATTGAATGTGTTATAATTTCAATTGATTTACACTCCTTTTCTAAGTATGAGTGGACCCGACTAGCCATACACTATCACTTTATTTTTAACCAAATAAAATAACATATTTTACAAATTAATCATTGGTGAGACCAATTCATCTGCAAATAACATGTTTCTACAAACTTACATTTTTAACAAAATATAATTGACTGACACGAATGGACACAGTAACTGAAAACATCTTCTACATTGCTTCTACTTGACTTTTACTGCATCAACTTTTAGTATTAAATATTGAATACAAGACCATCATATCAATCATTGGATAATAAACAAAAAAAAAAATCACTTTGTGCACCTTTAAATAATTAACCAGTTACTTGTTTATTACTTTTCACCAATAGCACAGAGATCTGTGGTTGAATTACATCCCAGCCATGCACGCAGTAACACTAAGAGACCTGATGCGGATATGGATGCTGTTTCTGTGGTGTGCATCATGTAACTGTGGACCAGATCCCAGGAAGCGGGAGGCTCTGATAAGGCTGGAGGCGTCTAGACGGACAGGAGGCAACATAACACTGAACGAGAGAGAGAAACTGCTTGACGGAAAGCTTCAGAAACTGAAGCAGCATGATATGGAAGCAAGAGAGTTCCCACCGTCCATGCATTTTTTCAAGGCAAAGCGCCTCATCGATCAAAGTCCTGTCTTTAGTTTGCTTCAGAAGATGCCTAAAGGTGTAGTAATTTAATAATGCGGAGTTAATTGTGTATTTTGTGATTTGATTGAATGATAATAATCAGAAATACTCTCTCTCTCTGTTTTATTTAATATATACACTACTGTTCAAAAGATTGGAGTACAAATTATTATTATTTTTTAAAGAAATTAATACTTTTATTCACTTATTTAAATTGGTCAAACATGACAGTGAAGACATTTACAGTGTCACAAGATTCTATTTCAAATAAATGCTGTTCTTTTGAACTTTCTGTTCTTCAAAGTATCCAAAAAAAAAAAAAAGATCACAGTTTCCACAAAAATATTAAGCAGATACTATTAAACTTTTTTTTGTTGTAACATTGATACTAATCGGAAATGTTTCTTGAGCAGCAAATCAGCATATTAGAATGATTTCTGAAGAATCATGTGACACCGAAGACAGGAGAAATGATGCCAAAAATTTAGCTTTGACAATCGCAGGAATAAATTACATTAAAAAAAAAAATGCAATAAGACTGTTGTTTAAATTGTAAGATTTCACAATATTACTGTTTTTTTTTTTTACTGTATTTTTGATCAAATAAATACAGCCCTGGTGAGCATAAGAAACAACTTTCAAAAACTAACTTTTGAATGATAGAATATATACATATAGAAAGACAAAGTATGAACAATTTAAACTCCACCTAGGCTTAACTATGATGATTTATCTGATCTATCTTTTGTCCAGGTGCGGCCCTGCATGTTCATGACTTTGCTATGGTAGGTGTGGATTGGCTGGTTAAGAACGTGACCTACAGAGAGAACTGCTACGTGTGCTTCACAGATGAGCAGACCGTGCAGTTTATCTTCTCCTCTGGACAGCCTGCATCTCGTCCGCAATGCTCCTCATGGACTTTGCTCAGATCCCTCAGGGAGAAGATTAAAAACAGCACTGATTTGGACAACAGGTATAGCCTAAAACACTACAGTGAATCTGAGACTGTAGGTGAGGGATGTTTGTCTCAAATGTTCATTTGTATCCACAGTTTCATTCGAAATCTCACACTCTTCACCGAGGACCCAGACAGAGCCTATCCTAGCCAAGATACTGTGTGGAAGAGATTTGAGCAGGCTTTCTTAGTGGCCTATGGGCTGGTCACCTATGCGCCTGTGTTCAAAGACTACCTCTATGAAGGTCTCAGACAGTTTTATGAGGACAACATCATGTATGTGGAAATCAGGGCGCTGCTGCCAGTGGTATGGATGAATTTACCCTTAAAAAATAAAGAAAATCAATTTAAAATTGTGTGTACTGTAAATAAATACTAATAATGTGCTCATTTTCAAGACATATGAACTTGATGGCAGACTAAATAATAAGGACTGGAGTATGAGGGCCTGCCAGGACGTTGTGAGAAGATTTACTGCAAACTACCCAGACTTCTTAGGGGCTCGGGTGATTTTTACCGTCCACAGGTGAGAGAAACATTGTGATGGGAAAGCTGAATTTTCAGCATCATTTCTCCAGTCTTCAGTGTCACATGATCCTTCAGAAATCATTCTAATATGCTGATTTGCTGCTCAAGATACATATCTTATAATTATCAATGTTGAAAACAGTTGTGCTGCTTCATATTTTTTGTGGAAACTGTGATCCATTTTTTCAGGGTTCTCTGATACATAGAAAGTTCAAAAGAACAGCATTTGTTTGAAATATTAGTTTGATTAAAGAAGATTTGAATGAACAGAAATCATTTCCTGTTGCTCTTAGGGGTATAAATGCAACTGAGGCGGTGAAGACAGTAGAGGAAGCAATGACACTACACAGAAACTTTCCAGATATCATGGCAGGCTTTGACTTTGTGAGTATATGATGAGCATATTGCTGAAATACACAATTTGTGAATAAACTTTGAAGAAAACATTTGCTTTTATAACTCCAGGTAGGACAAGAAGACCTTGGAAGACCTCTGTGGTACTTCAAGGACGCTTTGAGTCTACCTGAAGACAGGGGTGTTAACCTGCCCTACTTTTTCCACGCAGGAGAGACAGGTTTCTTTTGACATCTTGGTTCTTTCATCTGGTACAAAGCAGTGTAACTCAAAGTCGTCCTTTAGGCTCAAAAAGATTGAGTGCTTGTTCTTTTTACAGTTGCTATAGTAACATCTGGTAACTTTATTCACTTTTCCCACACAGATTCACAGGGAACAGATGTCGATCAGAACCTCATGGATGCTCTTCTATTCAACACCACACGTATAGGTCACGGCTTTGCTTTGGCACGTCATCCTGTAGTTAAAGAGATGTCTAGAAAGATGGATGTACCACTTGAAATCTGTCCAATCTCAAATCAGGTATATCATCACTCATTATGCCTTTGAAGTAAAAAAAAAATATATATATATATATATTGACTACCTTAATGCATGTTTCTGGTCTTACTGTGTACAACTGGGGCACATTATTCTAAACAAAACATTTGAAGAAGTATTAACAAATAGCCAATAACTCGCATTTAGTCTTACTTCATTCTTGTATGTAACTCCTGCTTTCTGTGATCAGATCCATTTCCAATAGATAAAATTAAGCCCTGCTTTTTTTTTTTTTTTTTTTTTCTTGAAAGAGAACAGTAATTTGTCCTGGCCTTAGAGAGCTCTGAAGCCTTTCTCTGACAGAGAATAATCCACCAGGATCCAACCACTGCCGATGGGCCAGAACATGCCAAGTCTTCCCTCTTCATATTCATACTTACTTAATGTCCATGACTTAAACAGTCACTGTTTGTTAAAACATGCTACAATCTCATCGTGTTAAATCAGCTAATCAATGAGAGTTATAATATGTAAAATAAATGTATGAGATGAAAATAATATATAAATATGTAAATATTGTACAAATTTGATTTTATGCAAGGTTACATTTTGAATTAAATTTGCAGTTTGAAATTTACGTTCAAACATTGGTAATATTTTCAACAAGGCTGGATTTATTTTATCAAAAAAAGAAAAAACAGTAATATTGTGAGTTCAGTGTCACATGATCCTTCAGAAATCATTCTAATATGCTGACTTCATGCTCAAGAAACATTTCTTATTATTATCAATTTGAAAATTATTTTTGTGGAAACTGTGATACATTTTTTGATGAATAGAAACAACAGCGTTTATTTGAACTAGAAATATTTTTTAACATTATGAATGTCTTTACTGTCACTTTTGATCAATTTAATGCATCCCTGCTCAATAAAAGTTTACATTTCTTTAAATAAATTTTTTTTTAAATCTTACTGACCCCAAACTTTTGAACGGTAGTGTATCTTGCTGTTTTGGTACATTATACGTATTTTCAGCTTTCCACTATGCTTTTTTTCAGTGTTTGCCATATTTAAAAAAAAAAAAAAGAGCCTCTAACACTAGCATTCTTTATTCTTTTTCAATTCTATCCATTTTCTTTTTATTATAAAAAATGGGCATATAACACTAGCATTCTCTATTTGACTCGTTTTATTTTTATTTAAAAAAAAAAAGAAGTCCCTGTAACACTAGTGTTCCCTATTCTTTTTTTGTTCTATCTACTTGTTTTCTTTTCGTTTATTATAAAAAAAAAAAAACCTGGCTATGCATACTGCATTAGGCTAACTGAGACTTGACACAGCACTTACATTATTGCTCTTTTGTTGGTTTTGATTGCTTCTATTGTCCTCATTTGTAAGTCCATCATCAGCTAAATGTAAATGTACGTTTCATTGTCTGAATAGCCACTTATTTGAAAATACTAATAATGCTTTAACTCTTTGTCAGGTGTTGAAACTGGTCTCAGACTTGCGGGACCACCCAGCGGCAGTGCTGATGGCTGAGGGTCATCCTGTAGTGATCAGCTCGGATGATCCAGCTCTATTTGGGGCCACTGCCCTTTCACACGATTTCTACGAAGCCTTCATGGGCTTTGGAGGAATGAGCTTTAATTTAGGCACATTGAAAGAGCTGGTCATAAACTCCCTCAGGTAACAGATAACTACAACTGTCATATTTTAGGATTTATACAGACATTACTTAAACGTGTGAGTTTTTCAGTCATTAGTATAATCTACAACCAGGCTTTGCTATTTATTTGTAACTTATTTGTCCTTTCGCTCTTTATTTCTAGGTACAGCTCATTGCCAAGTCAAACTAAGAAGAAGGCTATTGAGGTATTGCTGGTAAAATGGGACAAGTTTGTCTCGGAAAGTTTACTGTAGACTACTTCTACAGGTGGTCTCTAAATCAGGATGTTTTAAACATGCTCTAAGGGCATTTTTTACAGGATGTCTTCCTCTTATGTTTGTCATATTGGTGAACATACTGGGGTGTGAATTCTGCAATTTAGCTGTTACTTGATGTGAGAAACTGAATGTATGATCTCGAACTGGCCTGTGCTGCCATCTGGTGCAGAATCTGTGTACTGATTATCTTGACTTCCATTGAAACAAAATGGAGGACTCCAGTCCAGTGCTTGAACCTTCAGGCTGATGACCGTGGTTTTGTATGCTATTTTGTGAATGCTAATCAAGATTTTAGATTTTTAGGGCAGCAAAGTCACACAACATGTAGGTGTTTACAAGGTAGACCACTTCAGGACACCTGCTAAACCAAAAAAAAAACTGATGTACAATGTCAGTTAATTGTTTTATTTTTTTAAAAAAAAGGTTCTTAAAGGAATAGTTTACCTAAAAAAGAAAATTTGTTGAAATTTTACTCACGGCTCAGGCCATTCGGGATGTAGATGAGTTTGTTTCTTCATCTTCTTCACCAATGGATCCTCTCTGCAGTGAATGGGTGCCATCAGTATGAGAGTCGAGACAGCTGATGAAAACATCCCAATAATCCACACGACTCCAGTGAAGCAAAAAGTTGCATGTTTGTAATAAACAAAAACAAAAATATACGTTTTTAACTGCAAACTGTTGCTTCCAGTTCAAATAGTGTCTTTCATCTATAATATTGCTTAATATTTTGATGTAAGAAGACAAAAGGGGGATAAACTTTTCACTGGAGGAAGTGTTATTATGGATTCTATATTTTATATTTCACAAGACATTAACCGATGGACTGGACTGGAGTTGTGGATTACCGTGATGTTTTTATCAGCTGTTTGGACTCATTCTGACAGCACCCATTCACTGTAGAGGATCCATTGATGCGCAAGTGATTTAATGCTAAACCAAGCCTGTTCCAATGAGTTGGTTTTGATTGCTTCTATTGTCCTCATTTGTAAGTCCATCATCAGCTAAATGTAAATGTACGTTTCATTGTCTGAATAGCCACTTATTTGAAAATACTAATAATGCTTTAACTCTTTGTCAGGTGTTGAAACTGGTCTCAGACTTGCGGGACCACCCAGCGGCAGTGCTGATGGCTGAGGGTCATCCTGTAGTGATCAGCTCGGATGATCCAGCTCTATTTGGGGCCACTGCCCTTTCACACGATTTCTACGAAGCCTTCATGGGCTTTGGAGGAATGAGCTTTAATTTAGGCACATTGAAAGAGCTGGTCATAAACTCCCTCAGGTAACAGATAACTACAACTGTCATATTTTAGGATTTATACAGACATTACTTAAACGTGTGAGTTTTTCAGTCATTAGTATAATCTACAACCAGGCTTTGCTATTTATTTGTAACTTATTTGTCCTTTCGCTCTTTATTTCTAGGTACAGCTCATTGCCAAGTCAAACTAAGAAGAAGGCTATTGAGGTATTGCTGGTAAAATGGGACAAGTTTGTCTCGGAAAGTTTACTGTAGACTACTTCTACAGGTGGTCTCTAAATCAGGATGTTTTAAACATGCTCTAAGGGCATTTTTTACAGGATGTCTTCCTCTTATGTTTGTCATATTGGTGAACATACTGGGGTGTGAATTCTGCAATTTAGCTGTTACTTGATGTGAGAAACTGAATGTATGATCTCGAACTGGCCTGTGCTGCCATCTGGTGCAGAATCTGTGTACTGATTATCTTGACTTCCATTGAAACAAAATGGAGGACTCCAGTCCAGTGCTTGAACCTTCAGGCTGATGACCGTGGTTTTGTATGCTATTTTGTGAATGCTAATCAAGATTTTAGATTTTTAGGGCAGCAAAGTCACACAACATGTAGGTGTTTACAAGGTAGACCACTTCAGGACACCTGCTAAACCAAAAAAAAAACTGATGTACAATGTCAGTTAATTGTTTTATTTTTTTAAAAAAAAGGTTCTTAAAGGAATAGTTTACCTAAAAAAGAAAATTTGTTGAAATTTTACTCACGGCTCAGGCCATTCGGGATGTAGATGAGTTTGTTTCTTCATCTTCTTCACCAATGGATCCTCTCTGCAGTGAATGGGTGCCATCAGTATGAGAGTCGAGACAGCTGATGAAAACATCCCAATAATCCACACGACTCCAGTGAAGCAAAAAGTTGCATGTTTGTAATAAACAAAAACAAAAATATACGTTTTTAACTGCAAACTGTTGCTTCCAGTTCAAATAGTGTCTTTCATCTATAATATTGCTTAATATTTTGATGTAAGAAGACAAAAGGGGGATAAACTTTTCACTGGAGGAAGTGTTATTATGGATTCTATATTTTATATTTCACAAGACATTAACCGATGGACTGGACTGGAGTTGTGGATTACCGTGATGTTTTTATCAGCTGTTTGGACTCATTCTGACAGCACCCATTCACTGTAGAGGATCCATTGATGCGCAAGTGATTTAATGCTAAACCAAGCCTGTTCCAATGAAGAAACAAACTCATTTTCATTTTTGATTTTATTTTATTTTTTTCACATTTTCATTTTTGGGTGTCCTATTCCTTTAAAGATTTTAAAAGTACATTTTTACTTTAACAACCTTTGTAGGCTGACTTAGGTTACCTGATTTCAGTTGTTTGTGAATATGCAACTTATTTTGTTTACAACATGAATGTTTTAAAAAACAAGTGTTCCAACTCCATATGACATTCACCATCTTTACTGACCTATTAAAAATTGTGCAGCTTTCCAAAACACTTCTAGTGGAGTCCCCTGTCTATTTAAAGCCAAGGTTGACTGTAAAATGATACGGTGTATTGTCCTCGATTACTGAGCCCGGATGGTGTTCATCTTTCAGGTTCCCTCTGTAATATTTATCTACTACTGGTATTAAACTGGGAAAAATAGCGCTCGTCTGGAATGTTTGTGTACACATCCTGAAGATGTTTCTTCCTGTAAATGGAAAGAGTGATTATTTCAGTTTTAGTCATTTTAATACCAAAATGCATTTCAGTTATCAAGGCAACATTTTTCATTTTCATGTGTTTTTTTTATCTAATATTTATGTTTAGTTTCAGTTTGCTTGTTTTTTGTTTTTGTTTTAGTTAACTATAACAACACTGCAGTATAGTCCACTGACTTACTTGAAATGCAATCTCAATATTAAAAAAAAGTTATTTTGAATGGATTAGTAGGTGTGCTAATCATATATAGTCAGCCAAACCCTATTTAACTCACTGAGCATCATGGGTCTGAGCCAGCTGTGCGTTGGTGTTGTCCATTGCCCTGCGCAGCTCCTTATTAATGCGTGCGTGCTGTCTTTCTAGCAGCAGTGCAGCACGGGCGGATGTCATGCGCTCGTGATGCTCCTGAAGCTCCTTCTCTTGTTGCTCCATGACAGCATGCTGCACACAATTGTTTGGTTCTTATCACTTAAGTGTATTTTAATGTTTGAAACATTTCAGAAGTGCCATGTAATGTTACTTACTAATAAATAAAAGTTGAAAAAAAACAAAGTACCAAGTGCTGGGCTTTACCTTCCTATCTTCTGCTTGCTGCAGCTGGTATTGCGTGTACTGCTGGAGCTCTTTAGGACTCATTCCCTTGTAATAGTCCTTGCGCAGGCGAGACAGACCCAGCACACTAATATTCTGCTCAGGGTTTTCCATCAGCAGGTCTCCGTTTAGTTGGTTCAGGATGTCCGTCTGGTTGTTTTCCTCCTCTTCATGATGCTCCTGTAGATGTCGATTTGTGATTTCTGCAGCCTGAGGTCAAGAAGCAACAAGGAACAACAGGAAAATGATGGCTACTTGAGAGTACGGATAGTTCTTCTTGAATTTTAAAGCTTAACTTGTTGACTTTAGTGGTCAGTGACTCACCAGTGCAAGGTTAAAGTCTTTGGTGGCGATGGCTGTAGCTTTTTTGCTTTGGTCCTCCATCTTCTGCAATTCAAGAGCTCGGTTGTCTAGAGCCAGTCTGCTTTGATCATACTGGTGCACTATATAGTTGGTAAAAGGAGAAAACCTTCATAGTAGGGCTGGGAAATTCAGTGCATTCATTCACTATACCTTCTCAGAAAGAACAGCTAAACATTTAAGACTGGGACCAAGTGTCACTGAATTTTTTTTGAGGCGGATATAGAAAGGCTTCCCATTCATTCAGTGAACTTACTTTCTTGGTGTAACTGTTGTTTTGCTCGCTCCAGCTCGTCTTGCTTTTGTAGGGTCCATGCTCTGAGCTGCTCCTGCTGCTTCCTCAGCCGGTCCTTCTGGGCCAGATCTTCTCCAGGCAGCCCCGGCAGTATCCGCACCCCTTCCTGCTTCTTCAGCAGCTCTGGATCGTTCAGATCAAACTCACGCCGGCTGGCAGGTTGTTGAAACTGTTGTCTGAATTGCACAATGGCTTCATTCAACAGACGCTCATCTTTCTTTTGCCGCTGCTCCAGGACACATGCTACACGATCACTGCACAGCAGCTCATCAGCTAAAAAGAGAAAGGAAAAGGGTTTGAGTTAAGTTCAATGTAAATGTGAATTGTGTTAAGTTAACCACATTTATTTGGACGAAAAAGTAAAGTAAAAAGTAATGAAAATACAAAAATTCTTGTAAAGCAATTACATCAATTAATTTAGAAAACGTGTGTACATAAAATATTTCTTAAAAAAAATCTAAATCAAAGTTTTCTAAATTACTTAATTGCTTATTATTATTTTATTATACACACACACACACACACACACACACATATATATATATATATATATATATATACAGTATATATCTTCAGCATTTTTATTACATTTTTCCTCTTTTTTTTCTTTTTCAGACAGTTACACCACTTGGACTTTTTTCAAATACAGGAATTGGGGATTTTTTTTTTTTTTTACATTTATTAATGTACTCATTGTATGTATGAATAAATAATATATTAAATATGTTCTAATAATAGATTCAGATCAAAAATAACAAAATAAACTCACCATAGATTTTAAATTCATTCGCTTGGCGTTGGTCTTTCTCTCTTAGTTCTTTAACTTGGTGGTCGAGAGCATCTTTGTCAACCTGACCAAGAGAGAAATCAACAAATTAACTTGCAGATGTTGTTTACAGCTGTATAAAATATAAAATGATGTATAAAATGTATTCCACCAAACAAACTTACTCCAATAGTGCGGACATTATCATCGAAGATCCTCTCCCGGCGTTGCAGCTCCCTGTTTCTCCTTCTGTCAAGTTGAACAGCTGCAACTCGGTCTGACAGAAGCTCAACTTGATTCATTGTGTATCACCACTTTAAATCGATTTAGCGAGTTGTTTTAATCGACTTACTGGTGGTCACAAAACGAGGGAAACCCGTAAACAAACACGTTGCTAAGAGACTGAAGATACACGTTTGAAAATTGCGCCCTCTCGCTGTTGTTTTTCATGCTACAGAATGGCTGAAATAAAATACACCACGCACACTCCAGAAACATATACGTATACGATACGTATATAGGTAATTAAACACTTTTCAAAACTTCTGCTTTGATTCCGTTTTTTTGGTTATTGCATGTCCATAAAAACCTTTGCGTGCTAAATTCCACTAATAAGGGAATCCATATGATAATGTGCTTTATTGATGCTGCAACGTTTAGACTAGTACATTTTTTTAATGGTTATTTATCTTACATTTGTAATTTGTTATGCTGTTCACCAACACCAATGTCATTTTACTGTAATAGTTTTATCAGTGTTTGAGCAACATTTTGAAATGTTAGGCCTACCAGTAGTTCAGTATTGAAATGATACTGATTACTTCTGTCACAGGACACACACCTCACAGTAACATTATAACACTCAAAAGACAAGTTTCAGTGTAATTAACCCTGTCACCTGTGTCAGGTTAAACCGCAGTTGACTTAAACTTGAAACAAAAAAATAATTCACAAACAAGAACACAATCAAATGTATATGTGACCCTGGACCTCAAAGCCAGTCATAAGTAGCACGGGTATATTTGTAGCCAACAATACATTGTATGGGTCAAAATGATTGATTTTTTATGGCAAAAATCATTAGGATATTAAGTAAAGATCATGTTCCATGAAGATAATTTGTGAATTTCCTACCGTAAATATATCTAAACTTAATTTTTGATTAGTAATATGCATTGCTAAGGACTTCATTTGACCAACTTTAAAGGCGATTTTCTCAGTATTTTGATTTTTTTTTGCACCCTCAGATTCCAGATTTTCAAATATTGTTACCAAACCATACAACAATGGAAAGCTTATTTATTCAGCTTTCAGATGATGTATAAATCTCAATTTCAAAAAATAATGACTTGGTGTAAAATAATGAATGGTTTTGTGGTCCAGTGTCACATATTTCCATTCACATACGTGTACACACATATTATTTTGAGGTTTTACAGCTACTTCCTTTACTATATTTTCACTTCTGTGAAATTTCCTTTTAAAAGTCTTTGATAACATGTTGTATTGTCCATTTTTGCCCTGTGCATGTTTGCAAAATAAGATGGTAGTAGGAATCCTCTCCTTGTCCGATCTCAAGACAACGATTTGTGTTTCTGTTCCTTATTGCATTTCCCTAAAAATGAAACAGAAACCAGAAAATAAATTTTCTCTGATTATAACAGTACAGAATAACCACACATTTAGCAATGCTAAGCAATGTGCTGTGAAATACAGCAGGACTGTACCTGAGAAAAGTCCCAGTATATACTCAATCCTTTCTCCTTGGCATTTTTACAGTCATGCAACGCTGGTGTATTTCCAGTACCAGGATCCATTAGACAACGGTTAGAGTTATACGTGTGGGATTTGATGCCTCCAATGTAGACCTCTCCATTACGGTTGTAATAACAATGCTGTGAAAGACAGTCAAATGAAGAGTGCTTTTTGGATGTGGTTACTCAAAGTAAAGGTTTACACTCACATACAGTACCTGAGGGTCATAGTAATGACATTCATACAGAATAGGGACACTTCCAGGAACTTCACCTTGATCAACGCAGTATCTTTCCTGGATGTCATTCTTCAGCTGCCATGAGAAATAAACAGCGGCAGTTTAGAGATAAATAGTTTAGATGGACCAACTATCTAATAAACTTTCTTTATATCTATTTTGGAGGGGAATTGTATCAGAAGACTTTGAGCAACTATTAAATAATATCTTACCACACCATAACCAATTATGACTTCCCAGCTGTCTAGGAGAGGATATACATTTTCCAGATACCATTTGAAGGGCTTACATTTGAGTTTCTCGTGTAACTTTTTTCTTTCAGTCACATCACCAATATCAATCCCATGATTCTAAAGAAAAAAACAGTTAATTTATCAACCAGGTCCAGGCTGATATGAGAATCAGTTAAATGTATAGTTATAAACAAGCCTGTTAATATTCAGCTTCAGCTTGAGCTAACCTTAAAACAATGTTTACTATTCCTCTTACCTTAAGGGGGAGATTCCAGGCAATATTCACATTTGATTTGTATTCATCCAGCCAGATTTCAGCCACTCTCAGGGCGTTTCGAATCATGGGTTTGCTGAGATCTGGTGAATATGGCTTATGTTCTCTTTCAATGTGTGCAATCTTTGAACATGGCACCACTTCAATACTCCCGCCGCAGAGCCAGACCTGATTTATATATATAATATATATATATATAATAGTGTGTGTGTGAAATACTGATCAAATTCAAGCACTTTCACATATATTATACTGTATGCATTCTTTTGGAGCCACAATGTGTATTACTGACTTACACGTATTGCAAGTTCAACATTTTCACCACCATAAATTGTCATTCCTTCATCCAAAACTCCAATTTCTCCCAGGAATTGACGATCAGCGACAAGAATACCCATGATTGAGGGACTCCTAACAATGCAGAAAAATGAAACTACTTATACGTTCTACATCCATCAAATCATAAACTGCAAACTTTAGCTTATATATATGAAATAAAGTATGGTAATAGTTTACACATTATGCAGCAGTTACAGTTAAATTGTTGAGGAACAAAAAATCAACCGTTTTAATAAATGTTGCATTGTTCACTCAACCAATTCATTAAAAACACAGATTCATTTAGGAATGAAATAAGCAACCATTTTTAAATGCTGCATGGTTTGCTTAACTGATTCATTCTAAAAACACTGATTCATTCAGGAATCAAATAAGCAACCATCTTTATAAATGGTGCATTGTCCACTCATGTTGCATTGTTTGCTCAACCGGTTTGTTACTATATTTTCACTTCTGTGAAATTTCCTTTTAAAAGTCTTTGATAACATGTTGTATTGTCCATTTTTGCCCTGTGCATGTTTGCAAAATAAGATGGTAGTAGGAATCCTCTCCTTGTCCGATCTCAAGACAACGATTTGTGTTTCTGTTCCTTATTGCATTTCCCTAAAAATGAAACAGAAACCAGAAAATAAATTTTCTCTGATTATAACAGTACAGAATAACCACACATTTAGCAATGCTAAGCAATGTGCTGTGAAATACAGCAGGACTGTACCTGAGAAAAGTCCCAGTATATACTCAATCCTTTCTCCTTGGCATTTTTACAGTCATGCAACGCTGGTGTATTTCCAGTACCAGGATCCATTAGACAACGGTTAGAGTTATACGTGTGGGATTTGATGCCTCCAATGTAGACCTCTCCATTACGGTTGTAATAACAATGCTGTGAAAGACAGTCAAATGAAGAGTGCTTTTTGGATGTGGTTACTCAAAGTAAAGGTTTACACTCACATACAGTACCTGAGGGTCATAGTAATGACATTCATACAGAATAGGGACACTTCCAGGAACTTCACCTTGATCAACGCAGTATCTTTCCTGGATGTCATTCTTCAGCTGCCATGAGAAATAAACAGCGGCAGTTTAGAGATAAATAGTTTAGATGGACCAACTATCTAATAAACTTTCTTTATATCTATTTTGGAGGGGAATTGTATCAGAAGACTTTGAGCAACTATTAAATAATATCTTACCACACCATAACCAATTATGACTTCCCAGCTGTCTAGGAGAGGATATACATTTTCCAGATACCATTTGAAGGGCTTACATTTGAGTTTCTCGTGTAACTTTTTTCTTTCAGTCACATCACCAATATCAATCCCATGATTCTAAAGAAAAAAACAGTTAATTTATCAACCAGGTCCAGGCTGATATGAGAATCAGTTAAATGTATAGTTATAAACAAGCCTGTTAATATTCAGCTTCAGCTTGAGCTAACCTTAAAACAATGTTTACTATTCCTCTTACCTTAAGGGGGAGATTCCAGGCAATATTCACATTTGATTTGTATTCATCCAGCCAGATTTCAGCCACTCTCAGGGCGTTTCGAATCATGGGTTTGCTGAGATCTGGTGAATATGGCTTATGTTCTCTTTCAATGTGTGCAATCTTTGAACATGGCACCACTTCAATACTCCCGCCGCAGAGCCAGACCTGATTTATATATATAATATATATATATATATATATAATAGTGTGTGTGTGAAATACTGATCAAATTCAAGCACTTTCACATATATTATACTGTATGCATTCTTTTGGAGCCACAATGTGTATTACTGACTTACACGTATTGCAAGTTCAACATTTTCACCACCATAAATTGTCATTCCTTCATCCAAAACTCCAATTTCTCCCAGGAATTGACGATCAGCGACAAGAATACCCATGATTGAGGGACTCCTAACAATGCAGAAAAATGAAACTACTTATACGTTCTACATCCATCAAATCATAAACTGCAAACTTTAGCTTATATATATGAAATAAAGTATAATAAAGGTAATAGTTTACACATTATGCAGCAGTTACAGTTAAATTGTTGAGGAACAAAAAATCAACCGTTTTAATAAATGTTGCATTGTTCACTCAACCAATTCATTAAAAACACAGATTCATTTAGGAATGAAATAAGCAACCATTTTTAAATGCTGCATGGTTTGCTTAACTGATTCATTCTAAAAACACTGATTCATTCAGGAATCAAATAAGCAACCATCTTTATAAATGGTGCATTGTCCACTCATGTTGCATTGTTTGCTCAACCGGTTTGTTAAAAAAAAATAAAATAAATAACATATATTATTTAGAAACTAAATAAGCAACTGTCTTCATAAATGTTGAATTATTTGCTCAACCACTTTGTTAAAAAAAAAACACTGATTCATTTATTAACAACATTGTGTTGGCCGGAGACTTGTTATGGTTGATTGTGTTTTGACTTTGTTTAAAATTTTTCTGTATGTGTCACATTCCAGGGGCATTTAAAATAAACAATAAAAGGTAAGGTGATTAACAATAGTGGAAAAAGTTGGACCACTTACTTCCCTGGTACTGATGGGTCGTTGTTTTTGAACCATTCTGGCCGGAAGGACTCGTACATGCACCAGAGGTTCCAGTCGAATGCATGAGCAGATGGAATATACTCAGTAACCTCCAGTGTGTCAAAAAGCACATTGTCAAACACTGGTGACAGCACTACTGTCCTGTCTGCTTTGATTCTTGCAAGTAGTGGCTCTGCCCTAGAACAATACGGCAGTCAAATGTATACTTAGCAAAGATATTAAGTCCCTCTAATTACTAAGCCTGGGCTAATATTTACCATTCCATATGAACTTCAATGTGCGCATCAAGAATGGCTATCACCTGACCTGCGGCCGCTTCCCAGCCTGAGATTCTTGCCTTGGCAAGCCCCATCTGCCTTTTGTGTCTCACTTTCTTGATTAAACCAGGTTTGTCTTTATTAATTAGATCAATATATTCATCTAGAGCCAATTGCAGATCCTCTGTCGAGAAATGAAAAATATGTAATAGAATAAATTGTTATATTAAACGATTCATATTTAGAGTACAAGTCTTTCTATATTTTCCATTAATTCTGTTTATTTTTCTTTATAAATATCAGATTTATGCTTGACAAATAAATAACTGTTTAGAAAACAGTCTAATATTAAAAAAAACAACATATCAAATCATTAAAATATCACAAATATTAAGGGTAAAACTAACCGTTGGAGCTGTAGTCGTCTACCAGGATGATCTCCTTTAGCAGATGAGAAGGAGTTTTGTCAATGATGCTGCGGATTGCCCTTTTAATGACTGACAGAGCCTCATTAAAGTAGATCAGAATCACACTAATGGTTGGCAGGTCCTTAGGGTAGATCTTCACAGTACATCTGCAATATATATATATTTATATATATATATATATATACACATACATACATAGCCTTATGTGGGTTGGTGTTAAAGAATTGTGTTATAATAACCCCTACAAATACAACTCATTATATACACTATAAACACTTTAAAGGAGACAGACATGTAGATGTTTGTTAAAGATGTTTTGGAGGGATAATTATTTTTAAATCATACCCTATTTTTTACATCAAAATTTGTTAATACTTTACTATATGTAAGGGTGGATATTTTTTATCAGTTGTTTATTGCAACAATACATAGTGAAAAATCGGGCTAAAATCCTGCAGTGTGAACTCGGCATTAGATTGCTTACAGTTTAAGTGCCAGTGCAGTGTTGCCAGATATTGATACTAAAACAAACTAAAAATAAAACAATGATTTCCAATCTTTTTCAAATAAGATAAGATAAAGATATCGCTGACTCTAAACTGCAACTTCCTACTTTAAAGTGGAAAAGACAAGTCCAAAAACGCTTATAATAGCTGGCTGCGCCCGCGCCCTCACTCAGTCACAACTCTCTCACGCCTCGTTCACTCCGCCACCGTCTCACAGCGATAATTTTCATAACAGGGACGCTAAACATTCTTGCAAACTGTCTAAACTGAATTACACATGAGGAGGAATAAATTACATATGAAGAGTTCATTTGCAAAAACAGATAATGTTTTTAACAATTTTCAAAAATCATGTTTTTTCATTGTGCATTCCAATTAATCTCAATTAAACGACAGTTGGGTTATTTTGATTAGGTTAAAAATAACTAAAAAATACAGCTAACTAATACAATAAAACACAATAAAAACATGATAACATAATAAAAAACATGATTTGTGAAAATTACAAAAAACTGAGTTATCTGTTTTTGCAAATAAACTCTTCATATATTAAAATAGAAAATATATCTTCAACTAGAAAACAGTTGTAAATAAGTTACCTGATGTTTCGAGTATCAGGGATTGTTCTGTTCAGTGGTAATCTGTTACTGAGGAACACATTGTATCCAAATTCCTGAAAGTGCCTCTCTGCTTCCATTTGTTCTTCTTCTGTGAGTTCAGCTCCCCATGAACGGAAGAGAGGTGATTGTGGATACAACTTCTTTTTTGTAATTTTCTGTTCCACAACAGCCTCTTTGACTTTTTGATTTTTGACCTCTATTACTTTGGCTGAAAATACAAGTATACAAGTGTTGAGATCATGAAGAAATACTATGTTCTCAAATGTATGTAATGAGCACAAACTCACCTATTTTATAAACTTGATCTTCTATTCTCTTCAGTCTTCTGAGAACCTCCAGATCTTCTGGCCTTTGTAACCTGTTGTCACTATCCATCACCTGTCTGATAAATGACATGTACACAAGACTGTAAACTACGACAGCAATAACTAACAAACACACGACTCTTGCTGCAGTCTTCATTTTCAAAATGTCTTTGTGGCCATGATTTTTAAGAAAACAACAAAGGAGGTATACGAACGCCTGTACATAAAGCTGACTGTCAACAAAGGTGTACTTTGATTTACGCAAGACACCTCTGAGATATGGGAGTGGTTAAAGTTTAGCTGATTTGGTCAGAGGCATAAAGTCAAAGTTCTATAGAACCTATTAGTATCTAACATATAGGAAGTTGTACAGATGTACAATTTCAAATAAGTTTTGTATTTAAATATATTTTTAAAATTATTTTATCCTGTGATGCAAAGCTATATTTAAGCATTACTCCAGCATTAGTATCACAGGATCCTCCAGAAGTCATTCTAATATGCTGATTTAGGACTCAAGAAACATTTCTTATTATCAAAGTTGAATACAGTTGTGCTGCTTAAATGTTTTTCAGAATTCTTTGCTTAATAGAAATTTCAAAACAACAGCATTTATTTGAAACACTTTTTTTTGTAGTAACAAATATGAGTCACTTTTGATCCATTTTAATCTATCTTTGCTGAATAAGTTTTAAAGTTTAATTTTTTGTTAGAAAATATATTTTTAAACAAGAAACATGGGATTGGATGTAGCAACACAAGAAAACAAAACTCTTGAATAAAAAAAAAAAAACTGAATAGCCTGATCTTCATGCGATCAATACTAATTTCTATCAAACATGTACAGCCCCTATAACTTAGCATACAGATCACAAGTCATTTTAAAGACACTGAATATTAAATATAAACTCTTGCAACTATGTTGTTCACAAAACATCTCACATTTTTAAAATCACATCTGTCCCATCTGTAATTTTTTCTTACACTTGTGGGGCAAACGTAAGATAATGCATCACACTCGAACAAGGGAAAAAAAAACATGCCAAGGATATAAGGTTGAATATCTTTATTTATGTACAGAAAAAAGTAAAACTAAACACGTGAGGACCAGCAGAGATCTGACTGGACACAGGAGCAACTGCCGCTTGTTTAATAGCTGACTGTTTTGGCAGGTTTGGTCTCTCCGATCTCAGCATCCAGGTAGCGGAAACGGCGATGACGACGCAACGTTTCAATGGCCTTTTGCTCAATGGAGGACGGTGTGATGCCCAAATCCTCCAGTCCTGGGAGGTCAGGGTACTTCATGTCCGTTGTGTGGAACTACAAAAGACAGTTTCAACTATTTATGTTCTTGACAACATTCAAGATATCTAATTTTGTAATGCTCTGAAACACATACCCGGTCGACTTTATCACGGGTCGTCCAGGGCTCGAATGGGTTCATCTCAAAAAATCTTGCGATGAGGCTAAAACCAGAAAACACAAAGGGAATGTATGTAAACTTCTGTAAATTGTCAGGTTAAAGGTGAAGATTGTATGATTTTTGTATGACACATTCTCTTGACCCATTAAATGTTGTATTCAGTGCAACAACAACAACAAAAGATCTACATCTTCCTCAGAATTTCTTGTTTTGTTTTCCAATACAAATATCTAAACATCCTCAAATCAAGTTAAATTTACTTGAGACGAAAACTAAACATATGAAGTCTTGTTTTCTGAAAAGTTTATGCTTAAAACAAGAACAAACATTTGTCAATAGGGTATACAAAACTAGTTTTCCCTTTGCATTGAGTTGATTTTTTGAGTTCTTGTTTTTTAAGCATAAACTCACTTCTAATAAAACAAAACTTCTTATTTTATGCAATTTCGCTTAAGTAAATGTAGAAGTTGATTTAAGAATGTTTAAACATTTACACTGGAAACAAGACAAAACTACTGATGAAGTGATCAGAAGGTACAGTAATAGATATAATTACATATTCTAGTGTTTATATTCAAGCCATAAGTTTTTTTTTTGGATAAAATAAATAAAGTAATTGAGATCTTGTTGTATACAAAGTATTATATTTTATAGTTTCAATTTATTCCTTACATTTTCTCTTCCTTGTCTTAAAAAGGTCTTCAAACCTCTTAAAATGTACCTTCAAAAAACCTGCAGAAACCCTGTCTAGGTGACAGTATTAACATACTTCACCTTTAAGATAAGTAATGTGAAGAGATTTTTTAGGAAATGCTTACTGATAGAGAGGGCGAGGTACGGGGTAAGCCAAATACGGCCTGTGGGCCAGGGCATATACGTACTCCACCAAGTCATGAAGTAGATACCGGTTGGGCCTGTGGAGCAAGAGATTCATTTCACATTGTTTCGGACACAAGAAATCATAGATCGGAAAGTGTGAATTTGAAAAAAAGAGAAATTGGGCTGGTTCATACCCAACTAATGCATATGTTTTCCCATTAGCATCGGGGTCTTTAATGGCATTGACGATTGCTTTGGCCACATCCACCACCTTTAAAAAGTCAAATATTGCATCTTCAATCTGAAATAATCATAAACTATGATCGTAAATATTTACATTTACTTGTGTTCAAATTGGTTGATACTCACATGAACAGACTGTTTGACTGTCTGCTTGCCCATTGCAATAAGAGGAACAGCTTTGCCAAACCAACGCATGTCTAAACAACAGCAATAACAGGAAATATCAATTTAACAACTGGGTGAACTGTCCCTTTAAGACAGAACAAATTCTACTTCTGTCATCACAAAACATACAACAAGGTATATTCTTTAATATTTACAATCAGTAACTGATTTCTGGATATAATCAGACACCTACTAGCAAAGTGGTTCAAGAACCTATCCTCTCTTCCAAAGCACTCAGAAGGTTTCATAATGATGGCGTCAGGGAACTCTTCCCGCACCACTGCCTCACCTACAGCCTGCAGGAGTTATGACCAGTTATGACACAATTATCCACTTTACCTTTGTAGAATGCATTACTATTGACTTTATCTACCTTAGCAGCCTAAATTGCTATTTGGTTTTTAGCACACCCATGGTTTTTAATTAAGCATGTTACATTATTAAACCATTACCTTATTCCTTAGGTACTTGGAAGGGCTGCGGATATCTGCGTTAAGGTGGGACATATGGATGAACTTTTTGATTCCGGCTTCACGTGCTGCCCTTGCGATCTGCTGGGGGATGGAGACGAAGACGTCTTCGAACTTGTAGTTGCTTTAAAAGAGGAAAAAAGACAGCATGTTTAATAGAAACATAATCTATTTGAATACATCTACAGACCCACTCGAGGTATCGGAGTAAAAATTGTTTAGTTTAGAAAGAATTTAGTTCAATCAAAGGGTTCACCATTTTTTTGAATCGTATTTTTGAAATCACAATCACATTGCAATTTTTATCAGAATAACCACAATGATATTTTTTCCCTAAATCATGCAGCTCTATTTTCTAGTACCTGGTCTCCCACTCTCTTCCCACAAGGTTGATCACAACGTTAGAGTGAGAAATCGCTCTTTTGATCGATTCCTTATCCCTTGCATCCCATTCCTGTAAAAGCATCAAAAAGCATATTAGAGAGGAAACTCTTCTTCTGGAAATAAGACAAATGGTGGTGAGTGCATTTACCATAAAGATGATCTGGCCCAGATCGCCCATAGGTCTGAGGTACATGAGATCGTACTGGTCACATCGGTGAGGAATCACGATCTGGGAGCCAATACGTCCTAAAACAAACCCATATTTTATTTTTCAAACCAATGAAATGGCAATGGATAGTATATAAGTGAATGAGGCTCATTCAGGTTTTTACGATGAATAATATCATGACTCACCGAGTCGGCTGACAACATATCTCCCCAGGAAGCCAGTGGCTCCAAACACTGTCGCAGCTACTCCACTGGAGGATGAGCGGCCTCCTTTTCCTCTGGGCACCATGGCATGATGGATCTTCCTGTGCTGAACCGTCACAGGACCAGCAGCCAGCAAAACCGGAGAACAGGTGCCTGATGACAGAAGAAATAAACCATGTAAAAACAAAAATATATAAGTATGTCTACAGAAACAATTCAAGTACATTGATGAAACTGTATCTTAACCCTATAAAGCCTACTGTATAATACTTGGTACATGCATTTCTAAGGCCTTTAAATGACAATCAACAATCGAAACTTAGCTGAAAAATCTGTTGTACACAACAGATTTTTATAATTTCTTTATAACACATCTTCTACAACAATGCCTTCAACATGACAAAACATAAAACAGATATGCAAAGTTTAAAAACTAAATGTTTTAAAATCTAAACCTACAATAAACTATTCAATTAAAAAAAAAAAGTTTTCTGGCTATCTTTTCATTTGTCAGGCTTTACAGGGTTAACCGTGGAAAAAAAGCAGTACGACTTTCAGAATAACAATACTTAGCATAAAAATATTGCATGTTAAAGGTTGCAGAACGTATAAAGGAAATAGAAATTGATAAAAGAAGCATTTTGGGTATCGTATGTGCGCTTGTGATGTCTATAAATAGGTACGTTTTGACACATAGTCTCCGGTTATGCTGCACGGCACACAGTACACAATTACTGCATTAAGCAGAAAATGTGACAAAACTAAGGTTCTACAGTAAAACTGCCCGTGTTTATAGTTTTAAATGACATAACTGACAATAGTAATATATTGCAGCTGTACTAATGCACAACTGAGGCCTGATGTCTTCAGCCGGGGTCACAAAACACAAGACAACGATTTTGTTTAAACATCATCTAATCGCTTTATCATTCGTCTTGTTAACATTCTCAGCAATATTAGTGTTTCTGTACAGTCACATTGTCTGTATGGTAAAGTAATCTAACTGCGAACTCACCTGAAAGCTTGGGAAGGACACCCACAGGACGGCAAATCAGAGCGACAGCCGCCATGATTCTGACCGTCAGCACGGAGGACGGAGGCTGAGGAGAGTCAAACGCAAAGCGAAAAAAGCGAAAGCTGAATGGTACGGTAAGAACTTATAGAAAGATTTTTATATGGTGTTAAATACCTCAAAGAAGCAAAAACTAAGCTATAAATATATTACTAAAAGTAAACAACGCTTCGTGTTCGGACATTAGCCTATATAAAGGATTTTCCCCACACTTTGCACTAATATTACGAGTTGAGGTAAACCTATAAAAGTACTTATGTATTATTTGTACTTATTTTATTGTTTAAACGCAGTATAACCAACCGCCTTGTGTAACATAATTGTGATGATAATTATCCACATGTGGAAAATTTAAACAAGTTTCTAAACTAAGCTACACAGGGCTTTGACAAGCAGAAAAAGACAAGTTATTCTCCATGTTATTGGTTATTTATCAGTTTGGGTAAGGTTTCAGTTCCAAAATACTTTAAAAAAATTACTATAGTTTTAAAGAATAGATTATAATAACTTTAAAAGAGTCTTAAGTATTACATTTACCAGAATTTCATTAGGGTAGTAGTAATGAATAAAAATTCCCTTGATAAACACATACAATCTATTTTGGGCTAAATAAATTATATTGAATAAATAAGTCAAGTCCAGATCAAGTTTTGCATTTAAAAAAAAAAAATCACATTCAGTACGGTATTACATCTTTATTGTCATGGGTATGACAGTATTTTACAGACATTATTCAAGAGACAATTTAAATTATTTCTTTCTAATACTGAAAGGCACTACCTAACACCCTTGATCCAAAACTTTCTTCTAAAATCCCATAAACAAAAATGTCAAGAAACAACAAGGGAGAGAGATAGCATATGGTACTAAAAATCTCTTTTTCAATTATAACAGATAAACAAAATGAGAACAAGTAAAACCTTGTCTAATGTTTACATGACTTTGTGGCATCCACACAGGGTGCATGGTATTTACCTTAAGAACTCTATATACAGGAAAATATACTATTACTATCCAGAAAATGTTGTATTTTTAATTCTGTATAAACATACTAATTTTACTTTAAACGGCAACATTCTTGACCTTCCCTCTAAATCTAAATCATAACAATCATAACCATTATCATCAACATTGCCATCATTATCAGTCGTCATCATTACAATCACGCAAGTATTGTGCACATTTTGATGATCTAGTGTGCTTTCCATCAGATTTAGTCAGAGGATGTGTTTCTCTAGAACAAAAACATATATAATTAATCTCTTTGGCTCAGTAATTATTGCACCGACAGCTTACAAACTCATAGAAATAATAATAATAAAAAAAACCTGGCAAATGACAACAAAGCATACAAACACTGTTAATCCATGCAGTAATATTGCACAACAAAGCAGCTTTGGTACCCAAGTTCACCTTGAGCTCTATTAATGACATTGCTAAAAGCTTTGATGCTTTGAAAAGAAAAATGAAAAAGCACACTAGACCCAATAAACATGCACATAGCATGATGCTCTGCAAAATATGCTAGTGTTACAAACAATCTCATAGTAATAATCCTTTCAAAATACATCACAAGCACCAAAATGATACCAAATTATTCACTTTACTTAGAAATCAAATCATTTGAATAGTCAAAAACACAGACTACCACTCTTTGACCACTAATCTAATCCCTCTAGACTGGAGAGTGAAGATGTGGTCACACTAGACTATAAATAGAGGCTCCATTTATATATGTGATTTTGTGTGATTTATTCATTATTAAAAACAGAAGCCTTACAGCATCATATCCTCTAGCCAAAATTGTCATAAAATAATTTTTGGATGCTCAAACTCTAGTGTGGCCGCAACTTTACAGACCACAAGTAAGAAACTGTTAAAAAAATTAATAATTTGTTTGACTTTTTGTACTTTTTGCCAAACAAGAAGTCAAACTGTCTAAGCCGCACATTAGGTAAGTCCAGACCAAGCGGCTGAATTATAAACCATACGCAATAAAAACATTACTCATTCTTTTCTTTGGGGTGTTATACAATAGGAGGGAGAAACTGAGGCTCCTGTCCTTCTGAAGAATCAGTGCTTGAGCCTGTCTGAGGTTTGATGATGATCTGAACGGAGCGCTCTCCACTTGAGTCCGACTTGCTGTCTTTGCTCACACTTTTGCCTGTGTCTTCACTGTTGTCTTCCTCGGCTGATGCTCCTATAGGTCGCAGACGCTCTTCTGATGCCATCTTGCCTCCTTTGCTTGAAGTGTCACTGACCCTCTTAAGTTTGTCGTCAGAACCAGATTTATCAGCTATGGAAAGATAAAAGATAGAAATTATATTTTGCATTACATAATAAAATGTTAAATTAATTCAAATTAATGGCATGTAATTATATTAAATTAAAATGTTACATTAAATTAAATATGAATAAAATATTTAATGTAATTATATTTCAGATTTATTATCATATTTATATAACATTTAATTTATTTCAAAATTATGAATTAAAAATAAATTAATTCAAGATATTTTTAAGCAAGACTTGAGTATCCAAACATGTTTAGGGCACTTGTATATCATTACCAATAGTTATAATCAATCATTATTGTACAAGAACATATTCTGACCCTTGCTTGTCCTGTTTAAAGTCGCTTTGCGGTAAGTGAATTCATAATTGTTGTCAATGTCTTTCCGGATAGGCCGGGGTTTAGGATGGAGCTTGTTGAGACGTCCCTCTGTGATCCACTCGTGCTGCATCCCTTCATCAGGTGTCATGCGTTTTGTGGGATCCCACCTACAAGAACCCAACGGTACAGGTTGAAAAAATCTATTTATGTGTGTTGTAGCAGTAATAAATATGAAATCAAATTATTACTTTACTATACATACACAAGGCAACGTCGAATGAAGTCAAGAAATTGAGGATCACTGGTCTTCAACACACTGGCAAGATCTTTTGAGTTGGGTCGACGTTTCTTCCCTTTGCTGTTGGTGATATTCCTTGGGTTTCCTTTGGAATCTTATTGAAACATTTATATAAATTAAAATAAATTAGCATGAACAAAGTCATTTTTAATTAAATATTATTTGACTAACACTTCACAATAAGGTCCTGTTAATGCACTAACTAAAATGAACTAATAATGACCAATTAATTTGTTATAGTATTTATTCATCTTTGTTAACGTTAGTTATTAAAAAATACAACCGCTCATTGTTAGTTTATGTCAGCTCAGGACCATTAAAGGGGTCCTATTATGCTCTTTTACAATGTCTTGAATTTGTTTTGGGGGTGTACTAGAACATGCTCTCATGCTTGGTGGTTCGAAAAACGCATTATTTTTTACATAATTTACATTATTACAATACCTTTCTCCCCATCCTGGCACAAACGGCTCGATTAGTTCCGG
>NW_015666566.1:137171-150095 GCF_001515625.1 Sinocyclocheilus rhinocerous
CCACGACCTCGCCCCTTCCCCCCCCCCAGCCATTCAAATTTCCGTAGGCGGAATTATTTTAATGATATTCTAATAGGCTGCTTTGTGATATCACAAAACCCGGAAAACAAACGCTGTAGTCCAAACGAGCCATTCATTGTAGTTCTTGAAAAGGGATTTTAAAAAAAAACGTAATATCTCCCTTTGGAGTGGACTTCTTTTTTTATGCCCAAACATACACACTACACACTGACTAAAATTCAAAAAGTGAAAAAGCATAATAGGACCCCTTTAACATTGTCAGGTACATTACCATGCCAATCCCTCCGAGAGTTGTCATGACAGAACTACAGTAATTGCCCATTGCCTTTGGGCAATTAAACTGGGTTTAATGTTTTACTCCACCCGGCTGGGGGCATTTTAACCCACAGACTAAGTTTGAAAAAAAATTATGTCATTCTGATGGCGCTGTTGGAGTGGTAGAGATCAAGGTTTCCTCGGTAACGGCTGTACACAAAGCAGCGCTCCACTCAAAAAAACACTGCTTTATCAGACATTACATGCAAGATTAACAGATACAAATTTTGATTTTTATAATGTACAAGTAAATGTTGAAACTAGCTGTTTTAGAATTATTTTTCATTGTTAGTTCATAACTAATGTTAGCAAATGGAATCTTCTTGTAAAGTGTTACCCTTATTTGTAAGCAATCTACTTACCAAAAAATAACCTCCGTCTTGATGCCGTTTGAACAAAGTCATTTGGAGGAAGTCCCATAATCTGCAAAATCAAAAATCATGTTCAGCAACCAATGCATTTCAAATAACTATAAAAGAATCATTAAAGCACATAAAGTTATTTAAACAACTTTAATCCACAGAATACGAAGACTCTTTCAAAGACTTTCAAATACTCTTTTTTATGCTTTTTTTTATGCAATAATAATAAACTATGAGTGAAGGTGTTATGACACTTTTATGCTGTTTTTGCATCCATTTTAAAGCTTTAAAGCTCCAGCTCCCATTAGTTGTAACTGCATGGCTTCAATACTTCTTTGACTGCTAATACAGTCTCTCACCTCCATGATACAGGCGATCTGCTCCACTTCACTCTCTCCTGGGAAGAGGGGATAGCCAGTGTACAGCTCTGCTAAAATGCAGCCCAGACTCCACATGTCTATTGCCATGCTGTATGGATGGCCCAGAATCACCTCTGGTGAGCGGTAGAAGCGGCTCTGAATGTAAGTGTACACTGCAGATGAGAATACAAGTGGTCTATTAGAGCTACATGGATTTGACAATGCCATTTTAAAAGCATGAATTAGCTTAACGGTTCAAATAACACTAAATCATTGTTTCTCAACTGCTGGGTCACAGGTCTGTTTTAATGGAGGGGAAAATGACGCTATATGCAAATTATAAAATGCTGCAAAAAATCTTGCATATTTAGAACAGTAAAAAACATTTCTCAAATCTATGTCAATGGCGCCTAATCTACCGATTGTAGATTTTGCTATGTATTGCCCCATATGGTGTAAGGCAAGGCACGTTTATTTATATAGCACAATGGTAATTCAAAGTGCTTTACATAAAAGGAAGTAAAATAATCATAAAAAATAATCACAACAATAAAACAAGGAATTTAAAACTTTTAAAATGATTAAAACATTTATTTAAAATGAATTTAAAACAGTTAAAAATAGGAAATTATTATACATAAAATACAGTGCAATCAGTTCGGACGTAGCACAGTGCTCATTCAATAAATGCACAGCTAAACAGATGAGTTTTGAGTCTAGATTTAAATGTGGCTAATGTTTTAGCACATCTGATCTCTTCTGGAAGCTGGCATTAGCAGAGGGAGTCAATGGGGCTGTTGTCATTTGGTGATAAGGCTAGGTAAATCTGGGTATCATCAGCATAGCTGTGATAGGCAATTTGGTTCTTTCTCATTATTTGACTTAGTGGGAGCATATACAGGCTAAACAAGAGCGGTGCAAGAATTGAGCCTTGTGGGACTCCGCATGTCATAGACGTCCACTTAAAGACTTATGCTCTCCTATAGTCGCATAATAACCTCTCCGTTCTAAGTATGACCTGAACCATTTGAGTACCATCCCAGAAAGCCTGACCCCCTTTTCCAGTCTCTCTACAAGTATGTTATGATCAACAGTGTCAAACGCAGCACTAAGATTAGTACCACTAAGTAGTACCAGCACTGATATTTTGCCAGAATCAGAATTAAAGCGAATATCATTTATTATCTTAATGAGCGCTGTCTCTGTGCTGTGATGCGGTCGGACACCAGATTGAAAATTGTCCAGGTATCCATTTGAATTGAAGTAGTTGTTCAGCAGTTTAAAAACTAAATTTTCAATAATCTTGCCTATAAAAGGAAGATTTGATATTGGTCTATAGTTGCTTAATATGGTGCTATCAAGATTACTCTTTTTCAGAAGGGGCTTAACAACTGCAGTTTTCAGGGATTCTGGAAAAGAAAGAATTGAGCCGTTCACCACTTCTTAGAGATCTGCTTCTAAACAGTTAAGCACACTTTTGAAAAAAGATGTGGGAAATGTGTCAAGATAGCAGGTTGATGATTTAAGGTGCTGTACTATTTCTTCCAAAATTTTGCTGTCAATTGCTTAAAAAACAGACATAGTAACTTATTTTTGAAATTGCGGTCGAACCTGTCTGACCTCTGCATAACTTGATGTGCTAATCGCCTTTCTGATATTATTGATCTTCTCAGAAAAGAAGGAAGCAAACTCGTTGCATTTGCTGTCTGAGAGCATTTCACTGGGAATCTGACTTGGGGGGTTTGTCAGTCTCTCAATAGTAGTAAAAAGAGTGCGAGTGTTGTTTAAGTTACTGTGTATAAGGTTTGAGAAGAAGGTCTGTCTAGCTGTGGCTAGTTTCACATTGAAAGCATGAAGGTTAAATCACACAAATCACACAATTTGTGTAAATCACACAATCAGGATAAATCTGGTGATGTGTTCATTACACGGGTGTGGCACTTACCTCTCTGTTGCTCATAGCAGCTTGATCCAAAGTCGACCACTTTGATGTTTCCTTGTCCCCTCTGGGACAGGAGAATGTTCTCCTATTAAGACAAAAATAAAGGATTAGGTGTTTTGATCAGGTGTTTTGTCAAAATGATCATTTTACTGGTGAATGCATTTGTATTTTTTTTATTTGAATTAGAAAACAGCTAAACAAGTTATCCAGCTGAATGTCCAGCTGCTCTTTCTCAAACTTTGAAAGTGGATGGTGACCATGGCTGTCCCTGATCCCCATCCACTTTCATTCTATGGGCAAATGGTAGATAGGGTATTTTGGTAAAAAAAAAAAAAATTCTAATCCACTCAAAATAGAAGGTTACTGGTACAGTATGTAAATAAATAAATACATATTTTAGTATTTTTACATCATAGTAATATTTGATGTACTGATTTTAATGTATTGTTTTTATTAATAAAATTAATTAATTAATTAATTGTATTATTACTATTAATAATTAATAAATAAAACAATTGATAATTAATTCCTGTTTTACATAATAATATATATTTTAATATAAAATACTGTTTAAAACCCTTAGAGGTCAGTAAGATTATAAAAATGATGCTCACCAAAGCTGCAATTATTTGATAAAAAATCTAAACCTAACAGTAAAACAGTAACATTGTGAAATATATTTACAATTTAAAATCACTGTTTAATTTTCATATATTTTAAAATATAATTTATTTGTGTGATGTCAAAGTGGAATTTTCAGCATCATTACTCCAGTCTTCAGTGTCACATGATCCTTCAGAAATCATTCTAATATGCTGATTTGGTGCTCAAGAAACATTTCTTATTATCAATATTGAAAACAGTTGTGCAGCTTAATATTTTTGTGGAAACTGTGATACATTTTTTTTCAGGATTCTTTGATGAACAGAAAGTCCAAAAGAACAGCATTTATTTGAAAGTGAACTCTTTTGTAACATTACAAATATCTTCACTGTCACTTTTAATCAATTAAACGTGTGCTTGATGAATAAAAGTATTCATTTTTATTGCAGTTTTTTAATTTAGCTTTTAATTTTGGGGTGTTTCACACTTTAACAGACTTCAGTTTACCGGTTTAAGGTCACAGTGGATGATCTTCTCTTTGTGCAGCATCTGGAGGCACTTGAGCAGTGCATGAGCAAAACGCCGATTCAACCCCAGACTGAAGCCCTGGAAGTTGTTCTTCTTAATAAGCTCGTAGAGGTTCGCTCTGTATGGAGACAAGAGGTACAATTAACATGTAGCTATCTGTGACAATATTACAGGATAATGTTAATGGCTAATACCTTGTGAACTATATATAGATATGGACTTGAGTATGGCAGTATGCCATTTATCTAAATGCCTCTAGAGGGCAGCACAGTCATTTTTGGCACTACTTCACTCTGAACTTTGGACAAACACATCCATTGTCACTCAACAGCCTCCTGTCTTTAAGCACATCCATAAAAACTAAATCTCACTATTAGTGTGTTAACCGCTAAGCATTATGCTAAAGAGCCCTTTGAGAGGGAACTCATGAAAGTCATTATCTTTGGCAGTAGGGAGGCCTAAAACAGCAGCTGTGAACAGCCTGATGTAATCGGAGACTTCACACCATGAGTGGGCAAGGAAAGAGATAGGGGCCTAATCAAGGCATTAACTAAAGGATTCTGTGACTGTAACCAAAGACGGAGAGGACGCATCTGATGTCCTCTAAAGGTCAGGCTGCCAGAGATGAAGCTGCTTTTCCTGCAAAGCGACTTAATTGATCACTTTACCCAGAGCCCTAAAGGTCTTCACCAGGAAACTCTCACTTCACACCTAAATATGGCAACCGTCGGGACAAACCACCACCCCGGGCTAATGTGACATCTAACTAATGAATCATAACTAATATGATGATCTGCAACAACAAAACATAATTCTTTACCTGTTTTACCTTGGCTATGTGGTCTACTGGAAAACTTAAAGCCAACATGAAATCAAAATGGAATAATAAATATCTACATAAAAAATAATTAATTAAAAAATATATTTAAAATTAATTGCAGTACTTTTTAAAATTAATTCAAATTAATTTTATATATTTTTAGTTGAATATCCCATTTCACTCATAAAAATGGTAGTAAAATGGCTTTATATTTACTTTAAATAGATGTCTATAATAAGCTGTAGTTACAGGGAAGTATTCTATTTAAGTTCAGTACGTGACTCCCATGTTTAACACGTGTAATGTTACAGATTTAATACTATCAATTTAAATAGATTTTGTGTCCATCTAAATGATTCCAGTATTTTCCACCCACCCCAGCAGCTCGAAAGAGATGCACAGGTGGTTGCGGAAGTAGAAGTACTCCTTCATGTGAATGACATTGTGGCAGTTATCTCGGTCTCTTCTTCGCACGGCATCTAGGATCTTCAGCTCTACAAGAGCCTGATGATGGAACCTGAAGGTCAAAAGAAAAAAAGCGTACCAATTATTATTAACTTTATCAATATGCAGAATAGTATTACTCTTTTGCCCAATGTGACAGTGTTTCTACAGTGACACTGCATAGGATTTTCAAAAAAGTTGTTTGGACTACAGTTCTGTCATGACAACTCTCTTGAGTGTTTAGCATGGTAATGGACATGACAATGTTAATGTATTTGGTCTTGGCGGAATAGATCTGCTATGCTGCTGCTGTGGCAGAGCAAGTACAGAGACTTGTTACTGCGAATACATCCACAGACATGTTGCTGTGAGCATGTAAGAAATATTGCTGCTGCACATATAACATATATAAAATAACCCCCATAACATACATGAAATCACCCCGTAGCAGATCTATACAGGTGGAGCTGGGGAAGGTGGAGGGTTTCTGAAGTGCGCTGCAACTGCTACAGCATGTACTAGCCGTGTATTTGAATGTTGAGCAGCGAGCTCATTGGCTGCTGAGGCGAAAAGAAAAGAATCAGCTGCGCCATGTTAATGATGATGTCATTATGTCAGATTGAGTTAGAACCTGTCGGACTGCGCCATCTAGAGTTTCATGACAGAAATTCTGATATACGAAATACGGCCAACATTTTAGATGCTAAGGCATTACATTTGAAAACGCCGTTTTTGTTTCATTTTCGCAGGACAAAAACATTATCTCAGCGTGGACAGAAGGCAAAAACACAGAGAAAATGATGCATTTTAATTTGGATTACTGTAGACAGCCTGGACTTTCTAGCTATTTTTTTTAATGCAAATATTGTATATTATATAAACCTAAAAAGACTTCTGAAAGCAAATTCAGAGCAGCTATTCAGTTTTCAGCACTGAGCTTTGCATTTTGAGAGGGTTTAAAGTTAAAGCATCAGTCAAAGCAGGTGAAATGGCAGTTGAAGGGCATGAGATCAGTTCTGCCCAGACACGTAATGCGATACACAACAGACACCTTTTAACACCTTTCAGTGCATCAAGTCCAGTGTAAGCTATGACCCTGTTAAGCGCTGATTAAAGAACTTTTGATGGCCGTATGAAGGGAAAAGTGTGAAAAAAGGCTTATTTTAGTAAGGCAGTAGTCTTTAATATTGTGTATATTTTCATTGCTATTTCTAATGGGGACAGTGAAACATTTAGCTAAAGTTTAGCTTCTAACTTTAAGTTTAACTTAATATTATATTAATAAAAGAAGTGTAATTATTTTTAATTAATATCAATTCAATTGTAATAATTTTTATATGGTGAGACAACAGCATTCCTATGATACTAGCGGTAGAAATTGTAATATTTGTCCATGTAAATGTAAAAGTTTGGTGGGAAAAAATATGTTTTTATATACTGGTGCTATTGCATGGAATAAATTACCAGTATCAATAAAGGGAGTAAAAGATTTTTGGAGTTTTAAAAGATCGGTAAAAAGATGGCTGTTTGGTGATGATAGTTAGCTTGTTTTGTGGTGTTTTATTGTCAATAGTGATTGTATTTGTTTAAATTGTGAATTATCTTTACTATTTTTTTTTTATTAGTATTTGATTAGGAGATACTGTTGCTTTGTCCTTTCTGTACATAGCCTTACCCTTTATATTAACATTGAGGGCCGCAATGGAAATAAGCCAATGGCTTTATTGTGTTTTTATCCTTGACAGTTGTTTTTTTTTTTTTTTTTTTAGGTATGGGATACTTGTATTTTATACAGTTTATAAACTTGTCAAATAAATTTCAATTCAATTCAATATTTTAATATTATATTATTATTTAGTTCACATATACATTTTGTCACAAAAGTTAACTTGAAATCAAACAATAATGGACAGACCCCCTTGGCAGTACCACCAAGGACCCCCTAGGGGCTGCTGACCCCAATTGTACCAAAGATTGCATGGAAATGAGAATGAACACATGGACTGGAGGTTCATTTTACCTCTTCTTATTCCGAATAACCTTGATGGCCACCATCTCATTTGTCTTGTGATCCAAACATTTCAAGACTTGGCCAAATGATCCTTTCCCAATCACCTCCAGGACTTCATAGCGATAGCCTATATGGTCATGCGGGACCTGCACAGAGTATTTAGAGGACAGAGTCAGCTGACAAACAGGTCAGCATAATTATTCCCGTCTCCTTTGCAGTGGCAGACTTCCTGTTACTTGGAGAAACATCTCAATGGTAATATTGATATGCATAAATGTTTCTCATTTGTTTATATCTTAACACTTAGGCACATATTGGGACTGTCCAACATGTGACACTGTTTACATGTTTTGACTACAAATGCCTGCTGTATGACTGTTTAAATCGTCAAGCCTGAAGGCATTCAGTCTAATGCCCAGTAATCCTGAGGAATGTCTTTCTGAAAAGGCACATTCATGGAAGATGGGGTGGGACATCAGACATGAGAGTCTGACAGCCTGTAGCTGAATTAGCCAGCCTCGTGCTGTAATGCAATTTCATCATTTATCGAGAAGTTGAAAATGAGGTCAGTATGTCACCCACTAAGCTGTTTACCAATAGCCATAGAATAAATGTTAACTGAAATAAAATGAAATCTAAAAAAGAACTTGTAGCTACTGTAGCTGCCAAAGCAACATTTCTAATTTTCATTTAGTTCAAGTTAACTAACATCCTAAAATAACTAAAAGTAAAACCTGAAGTTAAATAAAATGTATAAAAACTATATAGACATATAAAAAAAAAAATAATAAAAAATATAAAAACATACAACAAAATTACTTTAACTTTAAAATTAAAATGGAAAATATGAAAATAAAAACTAATTCAAAATATTAATAAAAACTATAATAGTATCTCACTAATACTAAAATAACACTGGCAGGCAAAAGTAATGTAATCACAGAAAGATATATGATATATCATATTTAACCTTTAAGTAGCTGCCATGCTCATCGTCATAGCCTGAATTCTGTGGGGATCCCTGGGAGCCCTCAATCTTCTTAGTGTCCAAACCCAGATACCAGATCTCAGAGTAGTCCATGATCTCCTCCTTCTCATATTCTGTTAGCTGGTTCTGGAAGTGCTTCAGTGCCGCTGTTTGGAAGATGAAGGAAGACATGCATAAATAGTGAACATACCAGTATATAATCCAATTAACCAGAGAGTTACCAGAGCATTAGCGAGGTCTAATTCTATTTTCAGGTGATTATTGCATTGATTAAATTCTGAAATACATGAAAAACAAAAACCCAGCACTTCATACTTGTTGGAGACATAGGCAGCCTCTGTCCCTCATATGTCCTGATCTTCTCAAATTTATTGATGATGCTCCTAGTTAAGGATTCGGAGAGGTTTTCCACAGATGAACCAAAGCGATTGGGAAACTGTGGCCTAGGTCTCTCCTCCTGTGTTACAAGAAATGGAAGTCAGACTGGAAAAGGTCTTTATGTAGCCATTATATGAATTGTATATTCAAAAATAATTTTTTTACTCACCCTCATTTCATTCCAAATACTACTGGGGTTTTTTTTCTGTAAAAATCCCCCAAAAACTACAAAAGTGGTCCATATGGCTTGTGCACTATATTCCAAGTCTTTTGAAGCTATACCATAGGTCTGTGAGGAACAGACTTCAATTTTGGTCACTATTCTAGTCATTTAGACTATTTTATGGTATTTTCAGTGTTGGGAAGGTTATATAGGTTACAGATTACAAGTTCCCCTATTTAAAATGTAATAAGTAGTGTAACTATTTAAGTTACTTTATTAATGTAACTGATTACATTTGATTACTTTTAGATTTTTACATTTCTAATGTTTTCAATTGTCAAACATTTAAAGCAGGCAGGGTTAACCTTACAGTAGTACTCAACACTGATTACTGTTACTTTGAGATTGTTCTGAGGTTAAATACAGATTTAAAATCATAGCAAGAAATAGTAAATATTAATACAAAAAATATTTGTGATTGTTAACATTTACATAAGTAACTAATTTAGTTACACATTTTTTCTCAGTAACTGTAACGGATTACAGTTACATTTATTTTGTAATTAAATTATGTAACACCATTACATGTAACTAGTTACTCCCCAACACTGGGTATTTCTGATGGGCCATTTGTTATTTTTGGAGATTGACAGACATAATTCCTGTTAACAGTTGTTATATGGAAAAAATGTGCATAAAAAAAATCTTGTTTTGTGTTCTAGAGAAGTCATAGGAGACTGTATAGATATGAGAGTGAGTGATGATAACTGTATTTTCATTTTCTGAGTGTTATCCCACCTGATTCCCTTGAGTGCTTTGCACCAGTTGTTTGACGATACTGGGTAAGGTTCCATTCGAATGCAGAAGTTTGCCATTGGTCACCAGAACTTGTTTGACTGGAGCCTCTAGCTGGGGCAAAGTGCCAACTCCCGTCCCACACTTCTAAAAAACAAAAGATACAATACTCTAAGCAGTGCTTGAAGTGGGCCGGTACGCAGCATTTTCAATATTTTAGTCTTTAGCGTACTGGCACTTTTTCGTGCGTACTGGCCATTCTGACATGTTGCCGGTACGGAGTTAAAGCGTCAGTGTCTGGGTGATTAGAAATGACACTATAAGGCACACTACCCAGGGTGTCATTTGAAACTAGTAAACTTCTTTAAAGTTCAAGGATCGAGTAAAGGAATGCATTAGTAATAAGTAATAAGTTCAAAACTGCGCTAATGCAGAGAAAACATGGACGATTTCATCAGAGATGGCGGAGAGAATAGTGACTCGCCTCCAGATGGCAGTAAATTATTCTTTTCAGCATGTATTTGGCTTAAAAGCACGAGTATTTTATAATGAATGCCGGCTGAAGGTGTTTTAGATTATGCGCTGGTCGTGGTTTAGTTATTCAGTATGGATCCTTATAGTAGCATATACTGTACAGTCAGGTTAAGGCAGCAGGTTTAGTGGTCTTTTGGCATCTCCCTGTGGTCCTGTTTGGTATCGCAGCTTAACTGGTGCTTATTTATATAAAAAATGCTCTAAACAATTTTCTTTCGGCATTATATACAGTACATACATTGGGAATTATGAAAATGTACCGGCACTTCTTTTTTTCTGCTTCAAGCACTGACTCCAAGTACTGTTCAACTTGAAAAACTCTACAAATCAGTAACAAGGGCCAAACGGGGGGAAAGATACGTGAGCTTCACACAAGGCTAGTGGCCAACGGCCCCAGTGAACCGGACCCCCTGCGTAGAGGATGGAATTTCAGAGGCGCTTGAGACCGAGGTGGGGACAAAAGCAGCGATACGGCAGTCTTTAACAACCCACCCCATCAGAGGAACAAATATATGCTCTAAATCTTACATTTGGGGTGTAATAAGAGCGAATGATACAGATTTTCTCTACGCTGTTCCTTTTGTCAATATATTCTTATGGAAGGAGTAAAACGAAAGGTTCCCTCGCAATGAAACAAATGTAGGGCACTGCACAAGGGAGGGGCTCGTTCATAGCTTGCAGGTTTTCCCCCATCTCACGGTTCAAAGCCAGTGCTCAACAAACTTCTGGGCTGAAAAAAGAGCAAGTGTGTCTATAGATAGATGCGATATTCAATCTCATGTGTTCTGGAGATACTGCGGCTTCTGCCAACTTGATCATGACGCATAGAAACAGTAGCTAAATATAGCATAGGGGCACCTGCAGAGACCTACAAGAATACAGTAGGCTGTGCATAAACAATGTGCACCGTTAATGTACCACAGCTGTGCGTTCAAACCACAATCGAATCAACGCATTTCCACATTCAGAGGCACTATGCCAAGCACTTTATTATGAGCAGCAGTTAGCACCTGTGAAGAGATTGCTTTTAGTTAATGACAGCTGTTAGGGGGTCATTTCACACTCAACATTAAAGATTTAACACAACGCTTTCCATAGGTGCTTGGAGGAATCATCTGTTGTCATCTATATATAGCGGCATACAAAGGAAGAGCCTATTCACACATAAGCATCAGCCAAAAAAATGTTGAGTAATAGTGTTGGGAAGTCCAATTAATTTAGTGAATCAGTTTGTTTAGATGATTTGCTGATTTGTTTTTATTCATTACATAAAATAACTGCTCACTTAAGTCTTTGCACAACACGTCTTGTAAATACTGCTATTTATTATTAAGTCTGTAAAATTTTTTATGATAAATTGACTCAAGTGGCACAGAAATTACAGATGCTTCACCTTTAAGATATCTAGCCTGTGTCACATGTTAGATGATTTATAATTTCAACATTTTATTATAATATTTAGTCATGTATATTTATAATATTCAATATTAGATGATGCCAACTGTAAAATATAATAATCAGACAACCAATTATCTGAACGTTGGAGGAACGTGTTTTCCACAGTGTCTACAGTGATTATGGTGACTCAAATAGGGCTGGGTATCGATTCAGATGTCCCGATTCGCTTCGATTTTGATTCGCAAGCTCTCGATTCGATTCGATTTGATTCTTTTTTTTATTACATTCAGTGAATATAGTTTTAATACAAATGCTATTGATTTCTAAAAAATGAACAGTAAACATCAGTTTACAAATGGTGAATTAATAAAAAGAAATTAAGCCACATGCCTGGTAGTGTATATCATATAGCTATTTTGTAGGATTTCTAGTCAGGCATTATCCACGAAGAGTTCTTTCAGTCAATGAAATCGCTTTGTGTCCTAGACCGATTTGATTCAACAGGTAGACCAAATTGTCCACAACACCCTGCACCCATCTCACAGTTTTCCTCCCAGACAGAATCAGCCTTACAGTAGAATGATTCACAAAGCCTTCGCGAATCAATACAAATGAATCATCACTGTTAAGTAACCTCTTATGTCTTTCTCTATTCTCACCTGTGAGTAGGTGCAGTTGGGTCCTATTTTTGTGTTCTCGGCCTGAGACCTGTGGGGGTGAGGGAAAGCCTCGGGTCTGGCTGACTGTGAAAGAGAGCGGAGGAAAGACGTCATGAGCGTGACGAGTGGGCGCACTCTCGCAACCCACATCCACAGTCTTACGTGTGGGATGCTGGCTATATAACTCCAGGATTCATCTCCGCTTGCTCTGTGTTATTCAACACAGTGGATGACTCATGTTCAGTACACCAAGGTTGCTTGTTTTTAATTTAAAAGCACGTTAATAGCATTTCAATGAAGCCCACCACATCACATGATGCAGTTTGACCTCATAGTAGAGGGCAGTCATGATTTGCAGACTGGTACTTCACACTTCACAGCAATCAGCTCCTAACTAATGTTCCACTTGAGCACGAACGCTGAGCGATCAAGTATATCAGGGGACCTGCGATGACTACAATCAGTCATGATTGCGGACATACGAGAAAACAGGCCCACATCCATCTTAATCAGGTGGAGCGTGCGTCAATAGTGCCGACAGACAGCATATAGGACGGATGAAAAGCTCCAGCTAAACTTAGAGCCTCTCGGGTGGTGGTGGGGG
>NW_015666566.1:152057-163087 GCF_001515625.1 Sinocyclocheilus rhinocerous
GGGGGTGGGGGGGGGGGGTGAGATACAAAGAGAGGATATTGGCGGGCCTATAGCAGAAGTCAAACAGATTGGCCAAGAAACATACAGACAACGGGTTGATCTCGCCTGTATACACACCTTGGAGATTTATGTGGCTCTCACACCCTTAATCCACAGGGTGATTATTTACAGAGTCCAAAACATATGGTGGTTTTTTGGCCAAGCAGCGGGAGGTTTTGCCATGCTGATGTGTTGGGACTTAACTGCATTCATTCACATACAGCGAAATACATTCTGGCTTATGGGGGGGGGATCAGAGAGTACATGGATTCCAGTGTGGCAGCAACAAAGAGATGCATTTAGAAAACAGGCAGTAAAAATTTGTTACACTTAGACTGCGGCCAGTCAGCTGTGCAATGTGAGCCCTGGGCTTTAAAAGACTCATTCAAATATTAACACCTTTGAGTTGTTATGTTCAGGACCAAGGGCTTTGTGTTACAGTGTGGGTCAGTGTGCAATGCAAGGGTGAGACAGATTCGCCAATAAAATGCAAGAAAAATTGCATTCATTCCTTGGGTGATTTGACATTTTTCTGATCTATATTGATTAGGGATGCACAAAATATTGGTACCACACCATTAAAAATTATTTGCTTTCGAAGTTGTAAATAAAGCAAAGATTATTGGAGTACAAGAAAATACTATTTCAGATTTTCTACTTCAAAATTTCACATTTAATTCAATGTGTTACTTGCTGTTTCTTTGTATTAGCGAAATTTAGTAGCAATTTTTGAGTGATTTTGTTTTTCAGCCAATATAAGATTTATCGGAATTGGTTAATATTGGATATTTAATTGTGCATGATAGTTTCTCATTTTTACATGTAGATTACTTTTGTAATCATCGAGCTTCAAGCTCACTTAGAGTTCATCTTTAAAAATATTAACAATTTAATTCTGTAAAATGTAATATTTAGTCAATCTCAAAATGAATATCAATTTTTTGTGCTTACATTTTAATGTTGTGATGGCTAAATTTGATTGTAGCATATAAAACATTTGATTTTCATTTTAATTATATTAAAACAAAATAGAATAGACTTTTAAAAATCATGAAAACAATTATTGGCCAGAATTTGTATATCAACGCATCCCTAAATTATACTCTTAAAAATAAAGGTTCTTTATTGGCATCTATGGTTAAACCATGAAGAATCTTTAACATTCATGGAAACCTTCCATTCCACAAAAAGTTCTTTATAATGGATAAAGGTTCTTTAGATTGTTAAATTGTTCTTTGCACTAAGAAAAATGGATCTTATAAGAACAGATCACTGAAAGGTTCTTTGGGGAACTAAAAATGGTTATTCTGTTGCATCACTTTGAAAACACCCAGTGGAACATTTATTTTTAAGAGTCTACTGTGAGCTAAACCAATGACTTTCACTCTACAATGAGCCCAATTTTATATTCCATATGCTATTTTAAAAAATAAATTGGTGTTTAAGCCCACCACCAATGGTTTACACATTTTGGTATCACATACACAGACAGACCAATAGAGGATTTGGGCCACCCCAATAAAGAAGAAACTATGATCATGAGTGAAGCCCAAACCACACCCCAAAAGGCTCAAATATACATCATATGCCGTTCTTAATACTCAAGACTCTTAATGCCTTTACTTGGAGCTCAGTACTGAATCATTTGCTGGCAGTCACCTTAAAGGATGGTTCATACTTAGACACTGGCTTGAGGTTTTTTAAGCATCCTAAGCATCACATGTTCAGACCAAATATACTCATAGGGTGCAAGGGGTGCTTTTAACATCAATCTTTGACAGAACACAGACAATGCACTGTTGCCAATGCATTTCATTAAACACAGCAGTGGGATAAATCTCAATGCTGGAGTGGCAGGATGAATAGAAGATTGGGACTCCTACATAATTTATTGTAACCTTGCACTTTAAACGTTATAATCAATAAAACCGAAAATACACAGAACGGAACGCAATCAAATAGGCCTAGACTCTCGTGTTACTGTGAGTTCCGATTCTTAGAAGGCGAAGTGCAATGAAATCTGAGCAAATAACCAAATAAAACAATGTAAGGAAGTTCTTTATAGTCCCTTACAAAATTACCATGGTAACCACATTTTCTTCTTCTGAAAAGTATATATAGGCTTATAATTAGCTATATATTTTATACAAAAATATAAACTATATATACATACACACACTTTTCTTTTGATGACAGCATTATAGTTTAGCCCTATTATGATTATAGTTTCCGCCAAAATAAAAGTTTGTAAAAAAATAAAATACCAATATATAATAATTAACATGCATATAATTGAAATAAAAATTTATTAATAAAACGATTTTTTCCCCCCGGTTAATTTCTTTTTCTTTTTAAGAACAGTGGAGACTGATACCAAGTTACCGCTATAACAGCAATAAACTGTATGAAATATCATTATGGTATTACATAAACTGTGCTTTCCATGATATGGCTACATTTTAAAAGGCGTACCAATAATATCTAATAAAACATACATGAATAAATTATTTCATATAGCCTACGACTGTAGGCTATACTGTTAAAACTTTTTTTTTTCATAATAGCCTGATAGCAAACTTCAGTACAACCACAACCAGATAAATATGCTGCAAATATAAGTTTTGAAGCTTTTAACAAGAGTAATCCTAAATGCATGCGAAGGAAGGCATAACTTGCTAATCATACATTACCTTGTTATTAATTTCAGGAAACATGTCGCTTTTTGACACGTGGATATCACATCCACATCCAAGTCATAAGGCATGAGAAAGAAAGAAAGAAAGAACACGTTCGCTATTAAATCCAGCAGGAAACTTGCATGTGCATCTCAAGAATCCAGTAAGACACCGGAACCCGTTCTGTCAGCACTGGAAAATAGTAGCAAGAACTTCGCGAAATGAAGTGTTTCCCGATGAGGCAGAGAGGGGTTGAAAAGCTTTCGTCAGCAGGAGATTAACGGAAAGAGGCAAGCTGTCCGTCTGCTCCACTTGGACGTGTATGCCCCGAGATATGCCACCTGTTCAGGTTTTCCAGCCTGCCTGCACTCTATATAGATTTGTTTACGTGCGCTTACCTATCACTGAACCCATATTCCTTCCATCCTAACACACTGCATTTGTTTGCCAAGTCATGGCGCTCCTAAAGTGGTAATCCAGGACAGTTATGGCACAATGTCCAAATGTGCAGCTGCACAAGTTAGCCTCCAATAACACAACCGGCTTGCAGGCACGAGTTTTTTAGTGTGTAGTCTACTTGCCGCGAGTGCCTCCGCTCACAATTTCCTTTGACACCAGCTTTGAGTATGCAACGGCACCGCCTTCGCCACTATCCGTTTACTGCCTCTCTCTTTAAGTTTCCATCTGTCAACGAACGATGGGACCCCAATAAATAACGCCTATCAGTACATCGTCATTCCCAAAGCCATGTGTATTTCAAAATGACAGAAGAGCAGTGAGCGAGCCAAGAGCTTAAAAACGCCCCTCACTCAACCTTATTACCTCCGTGATTAATTGGGCTTTGATTTGAACGGGAGATCGTGTAGGCTAGTTGCATTAGTGAAAAAAGTCAATTTTTACACCTAAAAATGAATAGTACTGTTGACAAATGTGTTTAGGTGAATAATTATGACTGAGCGGTGAAAATAAAGCGATTATATTCTACATAAAGGTGGTCCCACATTGTGGGGGTAGACATGTTGAGATCACACAACCAGCCAAATATATGGGACACTTTTGCACAAAAAACAAAACAAAACAACAACAATAATGAGTTATAAATGTGTGTGAATAGAATCAAATATTATTGGTAAATTAAATTTAATTGTTTAATTATTTTTTTTATCAAAACATAATATAACAGAAAATAAGCACAATTGTAATATTAGTAATATACTGTATATGTTCAATATTAAACAATAGAACAATTACAAATAATATTTTTTTTTAAATCCTATCATTGAAGTGCAGAGTACTAACTTCATGTTGGGGGTCTGAGATGAGTTTTTAATAGCTTAACTGTTTTTAAGTTGGCATGGCATCTTGGTGCCAGGCATTGGCACAAAATATCAGGCTGCATGTTTCCATAGACCAACCAATTAAAAAATCTCACAGTGGGAAAGTGAGAATGTGTGAAGAGCCCCTAAGTCTGCCGACGACAGATACATCTTTATTGGAAAAATTGATTGCTGTGAGCTATAGTGATATATTTATGTTTAATGAAATATATAAAAATCAGTATCTTTTTAAACCATTTGTAATGTCTATTGAATTTTTATCAGATGGCCATCAAAAGTCTATTTTACTGGAGACAGTTTGACTTATTCTAGCTATACAAAACACTTCAAGCCTTCATAAATGGCAAATATAGAAGGTAGCAAGTTGACACTTTTCTTCACACCTATTCCCTATAGACTAGCTCTGCTCACATGTAACAAGCATGGCAGAGGCGGAAGCTTTTCACTGTATCTGATACAACCTGTGTCTACTAATTTAGGCCTAAGAAAAATAGTGATTGTAGTTCTGAAAATCAGTGATAGGATGGAGAAAAATGGAGGGCATTTAATTTTAGCATAACCAAACCACAGTGCATGGCATTTGGATTGGATTTGAACATACTGTACATAGTGAGTGCCTCTATAAATACCTACTATAGCTAAAGAGTATTTTTGAAATCTAAATGCGAATCTAAATGCATTGAATATGGATTAATGTTTAAAGACTAAGTTCATTCTGTCATTATTTATTCAATCTCATGTCTTTCCAAACACATATTCTGCTGTTTTCTAATAGATCCATACAACTACAGTTCATCCCCTGCAAAATATAAAAACACTATAAAAGCAGACCATAGTAAAGTTGAAAGAAAGACATGAGATCGAGTAAATAATGACAATGTTCGTTTTTAGGTGAAATTTTTTATGCTGTAACCAATTATTACATTGAGAGCGCAAACTAGACTGTCTACAAAAGACAGAGATAGATCAGTAGAGAGACAAAGGTGTGGGACAAAAGAACAAACACTCTCACTGTGGTGGGAGGAGGGAACGAGGCCTGATTATGATTAGTGTTTATGTTACATAACACAGAGGCACAGTAATCATGGTGAGCTATGGGGATGAACTGTTCCTGATGGAGTGCTCATTCAGCACAATGGAGCTCAGAGAGGGCACATGCATGACACCTCTTTCCCAGCCCAATCCTCAGCAGCCTGCCAGCATCTCTGTTCCATCCCATTCAAGGCTCCTTTATTAAGAAACTAACAGCTCTGCATGACTGAAACCAGTCATGGAAACGTGTGAGGTAAATACCAACACTCACACAATCGCTGCTGTGGATGTAGTAATGATTAAAAGGTGATAGACTGCTTATTTACATTCTCTAATCAGCCATTTAATAAATGATTTTATTAGCATAAGTATTTAATTAATGACTATGAAGGCCGTATACAGCAGCACAGGGAAATGCTAGAGAGAACTGATCAGGCTTTTTGAACAAGGCTGAGTCAGGAATCCTTTGATCATCTCAACACTTTGATCCAAAATGCTTGTCTTGTCTGAGATTCACCTGAAAATGAAAACTCTGTTATCATCCACTCCCATTAATGTTGAAAATATGTAGCCTTTTTTCATGGAACATAAAAGTAGTTAGAATTAGTCTAGAAGTAGCAGACTTTCCAGACTGCTCCATATGAAAGTGTATGGATGACTGCAGCTGTCAAGCCCTATGACTCATGCACTATTTTTCTAGTCTTCTGAAGACATATGATAACTGAGTGAGAAACAAACTGAAATTAAATTTGTTATGGTCAGGGATGGGCAGTATTTGAAATACAAAATACTATTTTGTTTTTAAATACCTTTTTGCATTTAAATACATAAGTTGCGTATATGCGCGTCTGTGCGTTTCTATTTTTAGAGTTTACTTCAAAAACAGCAATTTTATCCTCACATTGCTGGAAAATATAATGTAGCGATTCAGTATTTAAACTGTTATTAATAAAAGTCGTGTATTTTCAAAATACATAAGGTACTTCGCCAATCAACCTCCTTATTAGACTGCTGATTTCCTGCAGGGATGGGCTATTTTGTATTTTGTATTTAAATACCTATGGAAAAAGTCAAATGTATTTTGTATTTAAATACATTTAATCTTAGTATTTTTGTATTTAGTATTTTTGTATACTTGTTGATCCAGGAAATCAGCAGTCTAATAAGGAGGTTTATTGGCAAAGTACCTTATGTATTTGTACACAATTGTACAATTGTAATTTGTATACAAAAATACTAAGATTAAATGTATTTAAATGCAAAAAAGGTATTTAAAAACAAAATAGTATTTTGCATTTCAAATACATGTATTTCAAATACTGCCAAGCTGTTGTACCCCTTAGGGATGGGTTCTCAACCCTGGCCCTCGAGGTCCACTTTCCTGCAGAGTTGAGCTCCAACCGTAATCAAACACACCTGAACAAGCTAATCAAGGTCTTCAGGATCACTAGAAAGTTACAGGCCGGTGAGCTTGATCAAGGTTGGAGCTAAACTCTGCAGGAAAGTGGACCTCGATGGCCAGAGTTGAGAACCTCTGCCCTAAGGGTTCAGTTTTTGCACACTTTTTCTCACAAAGTGCAGCCACTTGTCACCAGCCGCTCTATGTAAAAGAGCAGGACGGACATTTCGCTAGGTAATACCTTTTATGCATTGTGAAGAAAAACATTAATGTGTTCTGAGAGCATTCTATTTAGCATCTATTTAGCATCTATTTAAGCAACAGGTAATTAGACCTAGTTGTTCACAACAGGCTGTAAAGCATTATAGAGGTTTCCACAATCAATGTGAAGCTTATCTGAATTGTAAACTAAAGAGAAATGATCACTTTGCATTTGAAATATCACATCTGCAGAACACGAATCAGAACACAGAATTAAAAGGACAAAATCTGGAATGTGAACAAAGCCTTTTCGAAAATATCTACTGTTACAAATGCACTAAACAAGCTGAAATGCAATCTAGCTGATCTACAGTTGTAGGTACACTTATCCATGATTCATTAGCAGTACTACGGGGGTGGACATTTTAGGAGACGGCACATTCTGCCGGCAGAACTCCATAAATCTTTACCTCAGGTTGAACTCTCCTGTTCCTCTGACTCTGTCGGGAGCCCCAGCAGTTCTGGAAGATCTCAAAGCCACAGCAAGATGGTGTGGTCCCTTCTCCACCCATGACAGGGTCTCCCCATACTGCGGTAACCATAGGCCTCAGTCCCACTACGTCATGTCCACTTGCTGGTAAGGAGCCCTGGAGTTAACCACAACTTCTTTGGTCTTCGATGATCTAGAGCTCCACAGTCCAGAATGAACAATCCAAAGGGATCCCCTTCTTTCAGACTTCTTCAGACATGTGCTTGTGCAAAGATGCACAATCTCTGGATCTGGGATCGAAGAAGATGTAGTCGCACTCACCTCTCTGCTCTGGATCTAAGAGTCTGTTTCACGTGCCATCTCCACATCTCTGTTCAAGGAGATGTGTGCTGCAGGCAGGGATAAATGGGTGGCTATGTGGGGTGCTCAGGGAGAGCTTGGTGACGTGTGGACGAGACTCCACAAGGGAGCCATCCTGAGCCGGAGGCTGAGCAGTGGGGGCTCTCAGTGCCATCTTCCTCTATGGGAAGCATCAGGGTCCCTGACAGTGGAGCTCCACTCAGGGGCAGCATAAGCGACTGTTGGGACTTCTGGTAACTCCTCCCTCCCAGAGGCTGTCTCCTGGAGACAGAGCCGGAGATATTTCCTCCCCTCCACCGCTCACGTTCCCCCAGGACGCTGACAAACAGCAGTGAAGTGCAGAGAGGAAATCTTATCTCCCGGCATGCACACATAGGCTTTGGTTTCTCCTGCTCCAGCACGGAGTGGGAAAACTAGCCCTTCCCTTCATAGTGATACCTCCGCCATTTGCCTCCATAGAGGATAATATTTCTGACTTTTTCATCCATGGGGGCTTGGGGTCTAATGTGTATACCCACATCTCTCAGCGCCACTTAGGAGAGAACAAATTGGATCTTGTGCACCTGCCATCAGCTGAGAATGGGAATGTGTTTACCAACTTTGTGTTTACATTGTAACTGACATTTGGAAGACCTTAAACATATCACTTTAATTGTGTCACTCAATGGTTATGTAACAAATGTGTTGCCTTAATCACATGGCCACTGGGGTTTTCAATGTGAGGTGGACGTGTTACAATCTACTATGACATTACAGGTCTTCTGGCAATAAAAGAGTTTTAAAATAGAACAGCTTGGAACTGTCATTAAAACTTTGCCTCTTCTATCAAATTTCTCCAGAGGTAACAGAGTAATTTGGATTAAGATCAGTTCTTGTAAAGTATTTTAATCCAATACCCCACAGTTGTCCAAACCTGCCCCTGATGGGCCACCGTTCTGCAAAGTTTAACTCCAACACACCTGCCTTAAAGTTAAAGCTATCCTGAAGACCTTGATTAGCTGGTTCATGTGTGTTTTATTAGGGTTGGAGCTAAACTCTGCAGGACAGTGGCCCTCCAGGACAGAGTTTGGACACCCCTGTTCCACTGGAAGGTGGCACTCCCAAGAGCAGGATTGAACACTCCTGTAATACACACATCAACATTAAATTTATGTCAGGGGTTGCCATTCTCAGTCCTGGAGGCCAACCTTCCTACAAAATTTTGCTCTAACTTGGTCAACACACCTGGGGTGCATTTCCCATAAGCAAATATGGTCATATGTTCTGTTGTTACCAATAGAGTTCAGTGGAACTAACGACTAGGCTATAGTTAGCTAACAATGGTTTTGGGAAACACACCCCTGCCTGGGAGTTTCGATTAATCCTTTTGACCTTAATTAGCTGGTTCAGGCTTGTTTAATTAAAGCTGAAGCTAAACTCTGCAGGGAGGTGGCCCTCCAGGAGCAGGACTGGACGCTCCTAGTTGTGAACACAGTTGGGAAATATCTTCAAATTTCAAAATATATATAAAAAATACACCCATACTGTTTACAATTCAGTTCCAAGTTCTTAATCTAAAGAAACATTATTGTTGTGGCAGTAAAAAAAACAACAACTGAAGAACAGAAGCAATTCCTGAGAATAAAGTGAATTTGGAGAATTATAGTCATAATCCTTATGGAAGAAAAGTTATGATTTTAACTTACTGTGGCCCTGAAATTACATCTAAGCCACTCTTACAAATGAATGAACGTTAGTACATTAGATAATCAAATATAGTGGCTTCTACAAATGATACTAGACCTTATGAGAACAAACTTTCTAGCCTTCCTATTTCTAGTTCATCTAATCTAGTGTTAATGCTAGTTATATTGATGGTGCAAACTGGGTGTGGCATCAAAGTCAGTATCACCCATGATATTACAAATGTTCAACAATGTATATATTCATGAATGCAACAGACTGATGGCTAATGACCTAGCTGGCAGATATGCAAGTTAAGCATATGTAGTGATCAGCAAGTGGATATAAGTCGTTCAGGTGAGAATAGGGTCATCCAATAGAGCAGGTGTTGCAGAGTAGAGGCTATATGGATTAACCACATGTGACACGTTTAGGAAGCCAAAAGATAAAGTCGAGGTAAAGTCCACACCTTTGCTAAGACGTTATTTTTACACATGACCATATATATGTGCGTCTTATTGAAACTACAGATGGCAGTCTATTTTAACAGGTCTACTTAACAGATCAAGTATGTTGATGACCAATTTAGGCCTGCGCTTGCACTAATATAATTAAAACAGTATAAGCAGTCTTGTAGCTGAAAAATAGTCAGTTGGGTGACCTAGTGTAGTATTGTAATTTTTAATAATATTACTAAGAAAAGGCTAAATATTAAGGAAGGTCTTAAGGAAGCATGTAAATAGACTGGTTTCGTGGCTATGAAACAAACTTTTAAAAGTTGGACTATTTTTAACGTTACATATCGTACTGAAAAAATGCGAGATTATTAAAAAACAGAGCAAGCCTTGACACAAAGTCTAAAAATGTCGACCTGAACATGTATAGCTGTAACAGCACTAGTTAAAGATGCATTTATAGCCACTTGCCAGTGATTTGCCATTCAAACTCTCTAACAGCTAAAGCTTTCAGCATGCTAATTAAATCACTGTAACCTGTACTATTGATACACTTTTAAATATTATATACTCAAAAAGACTTTTAAATTCCAAAATGCCTGTGCAAAACCTTTCAAGATGATGTGGGAGGTTGCCAGGGCGTTGCTATGTGGTTGCTAGAGTGTTCTAATTGGTTGCTTAAACCAACAAAGCCGACATTTAAATCTCTATGATATGTAATATAGATCCGTCCTTCAGTGTAAATCTATGGGTAATCTAGTTTGTATTTTTGATTGCACTTACGGGTAATTATAATAATTGCCGTCGGCTAAGAAGGAGCCTGTGTTATTTGCATTGCTCTCTTCCTGCACGTACTTCCGAATGTCCAGCAATTCGTCTCTGGTGAAACTGATCGCAGGGATATAACTAAAGACAGGACAAACTAACAAAAACATAAAAACAACTGCGGAGCACGCCACGGAGGCAGCCATCAGCGTCGGCGCCATCTTACCAAAAAGATCTTTTGAATCAGTCACTTGTCAACAGAATTGGTATTTTCTGTACAGTGAATGGCACGTAGTGCACTATATAGGGGACAGGGAACGATTCAAACAGTGTAAATATGCTTTCCATTGAGGAAAAAAAGAATCTGGTTTCGCGCTGTCACGCTAACCGCCGCACCGCACACACAGGCTCTTAAGCACACAAATATTGACATACATATACCCTTGAGTAAATCTGAAATTAAAGGTTTAATTAAAGTAGCTGTCAGAAAGATATGGCAAGAGAGATGGGATAAAGGTAACAAAGGGCGACATTTGAGAATTGGTCTTAATAAATCACTCCAGATGATAGGAAGACATGAATCTGGTCAATGTAATCATTGTGGTCATTGTGGAC
>NW_015666566.1:164439-165199 GCF_001515625.1 Sinocyclocheilus rhinocerous
GGGCCTGTTTACACCTGGTCATTTCATGCATTTTCGCTGATCGGATATCTATCTGATTTGTTAAAACGTTTCCATTTACACTTGGCCACATAAATGTGTCGTCGCAAAACGACATATAAATCCGATCTTCAATTCCCGTGCTATATTCAAGTTCACGTCAACGAAATCAAAAGATAAGTGCTGCATTTTATTAATTATCAGCTCATTTCAAGATCAAAGCCCGCAATAGGAGAGCGCGCGGCATCAGCACTGGAAAGATTGGTTAGTCACATTACTTTTAAAGAAGATGATTGTGTGTTGAGCGTCTGCGTCTTACTTTCAGTTTCATTCGCGGCAGTTTGCGCGTCGGCTTGCTGAAGAGATGCTCAGCTACTCGTCCGCGGCAATGCGTGTTGCATTAGCGCAGTCATATCTGACTATAATGTCATATAGCCTATAACACGCTCTAACACATTTATTATTTTAACGTTTTGGGAGGAGTAAAATTAGCATATGTTGTTTCAACAACCAGATGCATTTACACTTGTCCAGTTTCGTCTGGAATGCGACCCAGACCACCTCCTGAAGTGGTTTGAGCGATCGGATTTATATCCGTCTCTAATGCGTTTTGGAGGGCATTTACACCTGGTCTTTTCAAGATCGGATAGCTATCCGATCAGAAAAAACGCATGAAGTGACCAGGTGTAAACAGCCCCATAGAATCATAGGCTGCGTTTACACTTGGCATTAACATGCGATCACCGTGATCTGATCAAGCAGA
>NW_015666566.1:165498-170072 GCF_001515625.1 Sinocyclocheilus rhinocerous
TGGGTAGAGAGCGGAGATTTGCCGGATGGATGCGAGGCAACGGCGTTCTGAATCCGCGCTGTCTGAGCTTCACGAGCGCGCCGGCTCGCTTCCCCCGTCTGCGCGTCCTGAAGCGCTTGATCAGCACAGCAGCTCCGCCGACTACAATGTCCAGCAAAACATCAGAATAATCAAAAACCGGTGAAATATCGGGTGGTGTGTACTTCCGAATGTCCAGCAATTCGTCTCTGGTGAAACTGATCGCAGGGATATAACTAAAGACAGGACAAACTAACAAAAACATAAAAACAACTGCGGAGCACGCCACGGAGGCAGCCATCAGCGTCGGCGCCATCTTACCAAAAAGATCTTTTGAATCAGTCACTTGTCAACAGAATTGGTATTTTCTGTACAGTGAATGGCACGTAGTGCACTATATAGGGGACAGGGAACGATTCAAACAGTGTAAATATGCTTTCCATTGAGGAAAAAAAGAATCTGGTTTCGCGCTGTCACGCTAACCGCCGCACCGCACACACAGGCTCTTAAGCACACAAATATTGACATACATATACCCTTGAGTAAATCTGAAATTAAAGGTTTAATTAAAGTAGCTGTCAGAAAGATATGGCAAGAGAGATGGGATAAAGGTAACAAAGGGCGACATTTGTATAATATAAATAAACAAGTAGGATCAATTTAGTCTCTTAGGGCCTGTTTACACCTGGTCATTTCGTTTTCGCTGATCGGATATCTATCTGATTTGTTAAAACGTTTCCATTTACACTTGGCCACATAAATGTGTCGTCGCAAAACGAATATAAATCCGATCTTCAATTCCCGCGCTATATTTAAATTTAACGGAGTTCATGTCAACGAAATCAAAAGATAAGAGCTGCATTTTATTAATTATCAGCTCATTTCAAGATCAAAGCCCGCAATAGGAGAGCGCGCGGCATCAGCACTGGAAAGATTGGTTAGTCACATTACTTTTAAAGAAGATGATTGTGTGTTGAGCGTCTGCGTCTTACTTTCAGTTTCATTCGCGGCAGTTTGCGCGTCGGCTTGCTGAAGAGATGCTCAGCTACTCGTCCGCGGCAATGCGTGTTGCATTAGCGCAGTCATATCTGACTATAATGTCATATAGCCTATAACACGCTCTAACACATTTATTATTTTAACGTTTTGGGAGGAGTAAAATTAGCATATGTGGTTTCAACAACCAGATGCATTTACACTTGTCCAGTTTCGTCTGGAATGCGACCCAGACCACCTCCTGAAGTGGTTTGAGCGATCGGATTTATATCCGTCTCTAATGCGTTTTGGAGGGCATTTACACCTGGTCTTTTCAAGATCGGATAGCTATCCGATCAGAAAAAACGCATGAAGTTACCAGGTGTAAACAGGCCCTTAGACTGAATATTTCTTTGATGTCTGTGCACTGACGGGGAAGCGTCAGCGGAAGCGTTCAGCCCTCGTGTGAAGACCAACGAGTGTGAAGACCTGCGACTTTACCTGCGCGACTTCACCGAGCAACGAAACCGGCAACGCACTTATTTTTATCTTCCCTTTACACACTCTCCTTTTCTGTCCTCTCTTTTCCACCTCTATCATGTGTTTCCAAAACATTCCGGTTGTCTCTCAACAACGCTCTAACATCACACGCAGACGGCAACGCAATCTTGCTAACCTGCATCCTATCTCTACATCTTCTACTGCACCTCTTTCTTTCTCTTTGGGTCTCTGGAATAGTCAGTCAGCTGTCAACAAAGCATACTTCATTTCTGCTTTTTCTTTACAACCCACACTCAAAATCTTGGGCTTGACTGAGACCTGGATTCGTCCAGAAGACTCAACAGCCCCAGCTGCTCTATCTACCAATTTCTCTTTCTCTCACACCCCAGGTCAGGTTGGGTGGGGTGGGGGCACTGGTCTGCTCATTTCAAACAATTGGAAATACTCAACCCACTCTCCCCTATGCAATTATAAATAATTAGAATCTCATGTGATTACTGTAACAGCTTCTATAAAACTCCAGGTTTTGGTAATTTACCGCCCTCCTGGGCAAATTCTACACACCTTCCTAGAGGAGCTGGATGGTACATTTTGTTACCTGTGCACCACCAACCCCTATACCGGTTACTTTTAGACAAAACCTATGCTCCCTTTCACCCTCCCATCTTTCCTCTGTAGTATCCTCTCTTCCCTCACCTACCCATTTCTCATCTCTGGATGTGAAAGCAGCAAAAGATCCTCCTGTCACTGGGCATCACAGGGATTCCACTTCGCTGATTTGAATCCTATCTCACTGGTAGGTCTTTCAGGGTGGCGTGGGGAGGGGAGGTATCCAAAGCACATCAACTGGTCACTGGGGTTCCTCAGGGATCAGTTCTTGGACCCCTCCTCTTCTCTATATACACTACATCAGTCAGTCAGACACATGGCTTCTCCTACCATTGCTATGCTGATGACACACAGCTCTATCTCTCATTTCAACCAGATGATCCAACGGTAGCAGGGATGGGCAGTATTTGAAATACAAAATACAATTTTGTTTTTAAATACCTTTTTGCATTTAAATACATTTAATCTTAGTATTTTTGTATTTTCAAAATACATAAGGTACTTTGCCAATCAACCTCCTTATTAGACTGCTGATTCCTGCAGGAAATCAACAGTCTAATAAGGAGGTTGACTGGCAAAAAGTATTTTTGTATTTAAAAATTTTTAAGCTTAAATGTATTTAAATACAAAATAGTATTTTGTATTTCAAATGCATGTATTTGAAATACTGCCCATCCCTGAACGGTAGCTGCACAGATCTCAGGCTGCCTGGCGGACATCTCGGCATGGATGAAAGAACATCACCTACAGCTCAACCTTGCACAGACTAAGCTTCTTGTCTTCCCTGCCACTCCACCGCTACAGCATGATTTTACCATCCAGCTAGGTTCTTCTACAAATAACCCCATCAACTTCGTTCAGAAATCTTGGTGTAATCTTTGATGACCAGCTGACCTTCAAAGATGGGACTTTTCACTCGTCTTTTGCTGTATCATTCATATTCGTAGCACTAGCACCCAGGACAATTCACCCGCCAAACCCTAGTTCTTAAGATTAGGTTTTATTCTAAATCTTAGCAAGCACCATTAATAAAAATAAATGAATGAATAAGAACAACACTCCAATCTCTCATGAATACGGTGGATAATGATGCTTGAGATTTACAGATGTCCATGTTCAACAGTAGAGTCATTCAGTGAGTGGGCATAGAGAAAGACTGACAATGTCCCACTCATTTATGCCAGCATGGGCAGCAAGAGTAACATTATCTATCAAGGTCAGCTGTCTGGGCTAGGTCCCACATGGGCTAATCCCTATCACACACACAAATACACAAACCCATGTGCATGCACACACACAGAGGATGGGACAGGATGGCAATGATAACATTCAACATCTATTCTTGTTTAAATTACAGCTGACATCTACAGTAAGTACTCTGAGCAGCTCTGCTTTTGTTGCCAGGGATTTCATTTTGGCTTTGACCTAGACTTTAAATGTGCTGAATCTTTGAGCACAGATGCCCCATGGACTGTCTAGGCCAAGGATTGTTCCAAAATGACCCACCTTTTTTCAGAAGCTACTTTTAGACTGTAACTACCAGCTACACATAATTTTAAATACTTAAACAATTAACAAGTTACTAACATTTAAGTTATTAAAGGGTTAGTTCACCCAAAAATGAAAATTCTGTCATTAATTACTCACCCTCATGTCGTTTCAAAACCGTAAAACCTTCGTTCATCTTCGGAACACAAATTAAGATATTTTTGATGGAATCTGAGAGCTGTCTGACCCTGCATTCAGGGTGATGCGGAGGAGACGAATGATGAACGAAGGTCTTACGGGTTTGAAACGACATGAGGGTGAGTAATTAATGACAGAATTTTCATTTTTTGGTGAACTTTCCTTTTAAAGGCTTCACTTCACTATATAAATTCTATACTGTGTATACAATCACACTAATAACAAATTTTAAGTACACACAACTTGATGTATAGACAAAGATTTCGAGATAAACATAACCAAATGTAATGATTACTTTACAATTTGATTACTTTACAAGTAACCACCTCTCAGTGGTTCATTCAGGGAGGTTATTCAGTAAAACATTCAACAGTCTGATTCAAACTGCTGATTGAGATTGCAGGATTCGTTAGAAGAACCAGTTCAAAAGAGTCTTTTGTTTATGAATCGGACTACTCCGGTCATGTGACATCTTTGTTTTGCGGGCAGTCATTGTGGACAAAAACTCAAGACGTTTTTTCTTGCTATTTTGCAGTCTAACACATCATGTTAATTTTAGACTGCATACAAGCTAAATCAAATCAAATATATTTTAAATATTCAATCTAGTGAGCATTTTAGTGGTGTTATAATTCTGAAATAACTGCAAGAAAATCGGCGAGGTCAAACTTTATCGCTACAGCCATCAAAACACCACTTGCGGTCGGCGACGATAGCTCGACTTGGAGCGCCGTTTCACTTCAGGCTTCCCGACTCACTTGAGTTTGAGTCACGGCTCACTAACC
>NW_015666566.1:170404-172830 GCF_001515625.1 Sinocyclocheilus rhinocerous
CACTTGTGTACAAATTCATTACCACCTTCACCAATACATTTCAAGACAATCACCTGCTTTGAGAAATATTCCTGTTATTACGCAGAATCCACATGCAAAGCACTTGAGAGAAATTAAAGAACATAATATTTTTTTTTAATGGTGGATGCCATTAATTAGATGTTGTGCACCTGAAATGTTTTTAATGTTAGAGCTTTCAAGTTTTGAATACTTACAGTCCAAACACAAGCATTCTGCACCCAAGATACGCAAAAGGTAAACCTTTTCACAAAAACGAATAGTTTTGTGCAATGAAAATTTATATAGTCATTTAGTGTGTTTGTTTTATATATTGTGTAGTTATTGAAGGGGTGCGCTGAGCAATAAGTGCACAAGCTTTCTGTCCTCTGTTTGAACCTAATGCATCTTTTTCAGTCTGCTGTCCAATGGCGATCTTAAACTTGATCTTGAGTGTTAAATCAAGGATATAAATATGCAGATTCACTTCAAGGCTATGACACATCCTTGAAGACTTCCTAGACTTAACAAGTGACGATCACACATATCAAATTTAAAACCAACCCTCTTACATTTGACCATAATTTATGCAGTCTGCCAGTAAAGATGTTTTTCTTACATGATTATGGGCATCAGTTAACTAAGCTCAAGAGACTAGTTACCTCAGTGTTCTCTGGCTGCCTGCATGGGTGAAGGGAGAAACCTCAAAAACTAGAAACACCAAGCAAGGGACTACCTTGTTATTTCAAAAAGAATATCCGCTATGGTTTATGTACAGTATGTATATTATCTTAAACTGAATTACAAACACATTAAATCAGCACAACTTATGCCTTCCTTTTTAAATAAATGACACTTGGATTGGTGTGTCATAAGTGTGCAAATTTTGGGGCCACATTGTTGACTATTGAGAGCTAAACTTAATCTATAACGCATGGAATAGACACACACTTAATACATAATAACACTCTTCTTTTTGTCCTTGGTATCAAATGACGTATCGCAATTTGGAAATTCCAAGCCCTAAAGGATTTACAACCATCTGACACTACAGCATCACATACCTGCTCATTACATAAAGTGTTCTTCCGTAGTCTTTCATCACCCTGTTCAATATCTTACCTTCTCTCCTCTGTTTTCTCCTTCCCCTCTCTCTGATTCTGCCCTCGGGCCCATTTCTACCTCAGGCAATGCTGAACAGTGTTCGGGTGAATCCAGGGAACAAATTAAATAACAAATCCAGTCCTAGAATGGACGGCAGCTACAGCGTGGGCTGCGATGATGCTGTTTGGGTGGTGTGGAGCTCCAGCCAGTAAGCCTGGTGTCTGGTGCTGACATGTTTGGCTCAGACAGCAAAGGAACCTGACGATAAGGCACTGAGTGATGGAAGCAGATGCAGTCAGGCCACCACGCGCTCATATTATGCTATCCGCAGGTTTGGTTTTACTGCACTCGCATTCTTGTGCTCTTCAGAAACACATTGCATAATGTCAGTGTCACGTTCAGGTAAACATGGTGGTCAGATTTGAAGAAATTTAGTGTTACATCACTTGCTCACCAATGCAGTGAATGGGTGCCGTCAGAATGAGAGTTGATAAAAACATCACAATAATTCACGTCTCCGGTCCTTCAATTAACGTCTGTGTTTGTAATGAACAAATTCATAATTAAAACATTTGTAACTTCAAACTGTTGTCTAAATATGAGACCTGGGGCCAGTTGCATAAACTTAGTCTCTATGTTAAGACAGTGTCTTAAGAACTAGTCTGACCAACTAGCAGTTAGCCAAAGGGTAATCAGTCTTATTTTTGGATTCAACTCAGACTAATCTACATTTTTATGTAACTGAATTAAAAAACATCACCAGTCTTAAAGAAAAAAATTAGCAAACTAACTTTTAAGACTAGTCTTAACCTTTTATGCAACCGGCTGTATCCACAATATTGCTTTATTCGGTGAAAAGTAATTTTGTCTGAACAAGCAAAACAACAAATAAACAAATATGTTGGTGGATTTTGATGTGAGAGGGGATGAACTTTTTCACTGGAGAAAGTGTTATGGATTATGGACTTTAAGCGATTGTTTAAAGTTAAAATGTCTTAATGATAAATTTGTTTCTTACAAACATGCAGCTTTTCACTTCATGTTAATTGATGAACTGGAGTTGTTTGTGTATTATTGTGATGTTTTTATAAGCTGTTTGAACTCTCATTCTGACGGCACCCATTCACTGCAGAGGATCCATTGGTGTGCAAGTGATGTAATGCTAAATTTCTCCAAATCTGTTCTGATCATGAAACAAACATCCTGGATGGCCTGAGAGTGAGTACATTTTCAGTTTAACCATTTTGTGCAGTTTATACATACATACATACATACATATATATATGTGTGTGTGTGTGTATATATATATATATATATATATATAT
>NW_015666566.1:176193-186305 GCF_001515625.1 Sinocyclocheilus rhinocerous
ACTTTTATAAAGAATATCTCTTTGGATTTGAGACTTTAGTCTTTGCAACTTTACAGATCTTCTTTATGCACCAAGAGCTTGTAACACTCTAAAGAGAAAGGAAAAAATGAAATCGCATCATATGACCCCTTTAATACATATACATTGTATGTGATATGATGATCACAATTAAAGAAAGAAGTTTTGAAGACATGGTGCATTGTGGGTAGTTTAAGAACTATCTGTTTACTAAACACTATCTGTGGCATTAGACCATTGGTGGCCAAAGGAGTTTTCTGTCACACAGGTAAGCTGAGAATTGTTATGTCACTGTCTGTGCATCCTTAACACAACCATACCGTAAGGACACAGACACACACGTGACGACATCAGTCAGAGGGCAAGGTGATCTTCCTTTGTAACAGACACAACACAAATTCTACTGAAAAAGTCTGTGCCTGACAACATATTGAATGCATTATATATAGTCCAGTTGGATCTTTCGAACCAAGAACCAGTTATCAGAGACAGATCATGTTCAATGATTGAATAGTTGTTGACCCGACAACTGCTCTGACAGTTCAACACACTCTTAAAGGAATAGTTCACCCAAAAATGAAAATTCTGTTATTAATTAGTCACGCTCATGTCGTTCCAAACCAGTTCAGAACACAAATTTAGATATTTTTGATGAGAGCTTTCTGACCCTCCATAGACAGCAACGCAACTGATATGTTCAAGGCCCAGAAAGGTAGAAAGGACATTGTTAAAATAGTCCATGTGACATCAGTGGTTCAACCGTAATGTTATGAAGCTACGAGAATTTTTTTGTGTGCAAAGAAAACAAAAATAATGACTTTATTCAACAATTTCTTCTTTTCCGTGTCAGTTTTTGATGCGTGTTCACAAGAGTACTATGACTTGTGAACTATGATGAGTGTGATGCTGCTGACTCAGGAGCCAGCATTCTAATGCAGAACCTGGATGTGCTGCGCCTTGTTTACAAGCAGAGGAAGATGCATGCTGTACATGAAACTGTCTTTATAAACATGTCTGAACCACTGATGTCACATGGACTTTTTTAACAATGTCCTTACTACCTTTCTGGGCTTTGGACGTGTCAGTTGTGTTGCTGTCTATGCAGGGTCAGAAAACTCTCGGATTTCATCAAAAATATCTTAATTTGTGTTCTGAAGATTAACGAAGGTCTTACGTATTTGGAATGACATGAGGGTGAGTAATTAATGACAGAGTTTCCATTTTTGGGTGAACTATCCCTGTAACAATTTTATGTTTTGGCAAATTGGTAGCAAATGCGTATGACTTTACAATTTCAATCGAACGTTTTTTGTACAATCTGCTTATTAAGCCCCACTGAGGGTTAAGTTTAGCGGCAGACATTCATGCTTTATTTTTTACTAAAATGCTTACATTTTTGTACAAGATCTTACAAATTCAGACGAATTCACATCCAATTTCATAATTTTGTTTTCTCTTGAGTGGACAGTTTCAATTCGAATCAGACAGACTAGTTTTGTGAACCAGTTCAACCAATCCATTGAAAATATTTCGACTCAAAAGAAGGACTCCTTAATGAATAAAATGTTGGCATAAGCAAGTTGCATTCTGTGAATTTCTTGTTAATTAATTGTTAATTTTTAAGAGATCTATGTTAGTCAAACAAAATCCCTTTTCAAACCACATTAAATCATCACTATTTAGTTGATGACATAACCACTGTAATCCAATGTTTCACTATTTAAGCATCTCATCAAATTAAGAGAGCTCACCTGTTCAACACTCATGTTTTTCTGGTTTGCTATATTGCATCTCATGGAAACGCACATCCTCTGGGAAATACGCAACTCGACGTCGGCTTGTGACACATTTCAAGACTTGTGTCAACACGCGATTAATCAGCACTGTCTGCGTGACAACAGCTCTGTCACCAGTGTAGTAGAACAGTCGATTCCATTATATCATAATCCCCATTGTATGATGATGTAACTCCAATATTTGTTTATAAACAAACACCTCTGATAATGTGATGGATTAGATGAGGCATCTCAAAGAATACAGAACTGCTATTATGAATTATCTTTCCTTGTATTCCATATGGTCAGACAGAGATTCGTTGTGTGCTTTTATAATTTGAGTTTGAGTGTGTCAACGTTAGTGAAGTTTACTCTAACAATGATACAGCCTCATAAAGAGACTCGAGTCAGTAAATCCCCTACAAATCCAGTTATGCCTTGTTAGGGTGAAGGGGCAACCCAGCTGTCCGCAGAGCTGTGTCCTCCGCAAGACAAGGGGACGGGGCTTATGTTAACCCACTGAAACAATGGAATAGATAACAGACGCTGGTCACAGACGGGGCAACCTACTGCTAGCTGTACTGTTACAACCCCTCATGTGCAGAAAGCTCACTGCGGACAGGTGGACAAAAGGAAAGCTGTTGGCATGCCGTTCACATGGTTAGGGATGATCCAGAGGGCACCGGTTGATGCCAATGAAAACATTCATTCAAAAACTGCCTGCCAATAATTCAGAAAGCCTGATACTAGTGCATTATGTTGGCTTGGAAAGAAGGCGGGCTGGAGAACCAATATTTTGAATTTCAGATGCCAGCTGTCAATATTACATACTGCACTTTTTAAATGTTCTTTACACTAAGAAAAAATGGTTCTTTTATAAACTGTTTGCTTAAAGGTTCTTTGAGGAACCTAAAATGGATCTTCTATGTACTCTGCATCAGTAGTTCCATGAAGAGTCTTTAACATCTACAGAACTTTTCCATTGCTCAAAAGGTTCTTTAGAGCTTAAAAATAATCTTTGTAATAGTTATTTTAAGAACTGTTCACTGACAGGTTCCTTGGGAACCAAAAATGGTTCTTCTGTATGGCATAGCTGTGAAAGTTCCATTTTGGAAGCTTTATTTCAGGGGAGTTTTAAGAACTGATCACTTAAATGTACTTTGGGGAACCTAAAATGGAACTTTGATGCCATTGGTGTGAAAACCTCCTTTTGAAACCTTTATTTTTCAGAGTGTAGTTAGGAAATATTCCCTGTTTTTATTTATGTTGATTGCTAAAGCTTGCACACTTATATATGCTAGTGTGAATGTGTAAACACTGGCTGGTTTTGTCATGTAAATCAAGTGTGTAGGGTGAAACCCGCTGCTCTCTGACACAACCGAGGTGACTTGCTGGGTTTAATTTGAAGTATCCAATATCATCAGGAGCGCAGTAAGCTCCCATAAGAAACATTACCAGGTGAGGAGTTCATCTTGATAATGGCTTCATCATCAACACACACTCGGTGGGAAGTCTAGGGCCTGCCAACACTTAGTTTATCAGACACCAGATCCAAATCAGTCAACATATTGCATATGAAACTAAGATGTGTATGAGATTAATATCTCAACAGCCTTGCTGTTTTGAACTTGCTGCTTATTAGTATATTGAAGATGAAGTTTGTAGTTTCTAACAGCATTAAACATAACTGCAATCTGTCTGTTTAAACTGAACTGTTTTCTGAAAATATATAGCTAACTCAGACAGAACGTGTTTTTGCATTACACTTTTCTGTTTTTCTATTGTTTTTCAATGTAAAAACACGTCGCTGTACCTTGTTTTTTTTTCATTCCACTGCCATGCGTCTCTTTGTTTTTTAATTCTGCTACAGTATGACCCCTAAAAGTGTCTTTCTCCAAAAAGGTTTCATTATTATTAATAATGCTTGATGTTTTGCTGTGTAAATCACAAATATTTTAATAACTATATTATAGCAGATATTTTTTTGCAGTTTTTGGATGGCTCTTGAAAGCATAAATAAAAATTGATTGATATTTTTCCCTGTTTGGTGCCTAAGATAGTTTGGATAGGTTTGAGAAATATTTTATAGTGTTTTCATAGTCACTCACACAAAAAGTGTTTAAACCTAATCTTAACAATATACAAATAATAAAAAAAGATTTTTTACATTCATTTATTAATAGCGTGACATAAATCTTCCCAGGCTTAAATTAGAAAAAAAAAATGTAGCAGTAAGTACAGATGGACAGTATGTTCCTCGCGCAAACCGGAGCTAATGATAGCACAGCACCATGTTCAGATGTGCCACATTTAGTGAATCTCTCCTGCAGTCAAAGGAATGGTGGGAACATAACACCTCTACTAAAAGAATTGAAACCAGCACCAGTCCACCGTTCCAAAGCGGCAGCTGTTTCCATGGCAGCGTAACTTGTTGAGCAGAAGTGGGCTCTCTCTCAGAAACCCGGTTGCCTCAAGGTCTTCGCTGTCTCTCACTCTGATTGAAATGCACTCCTTCAGAAAACAAACATTCCAGTTTTTCCGCCAGCTGACGTATTAAAGTGATGCGCTGTGAGGATCTTGTTCAGATTGAAAGCAAAGACGCACATCATCTTGTTGTAATACTTGTTTTACAGACAGATTGAACAAAAAACACTAAATCCATGACTAATCTTAAGTAATTAATTGCCTGATTCCCCTCATGCAGCATCTATTCTACAAGCAAAGAGAGAAACAGTCACTCAAGACAAGAATCTCTTCAAGAAGTCATAGATTGTTCTGAGAGTCTGTAGTGTATAACATTAAAGGAATAGTTATTTAAAAAAAAAAAAAATTATATCATTATTTATTCACCCTCATGTCATTCCAAACCTATTTAACTTTATTCTTTCACAAAAGGAGATATTTCGCAGGATGTTCATGCTGCTCTTTTTGCATGAAAGTGAACAGTGACCAGGGATGGATTCTTTTGTATGGAAAAGAGCAGCGTGAACATCCTTCTAAACATCTTTTGTGTTTGGTGGAAGACAAAAAATCATACAGGTTTGGAATGACATTTGAATGAGTAAATGATGACAGTTGTCATTTATTTATTTATTTTACAAATCTACCCCTTAAAGGGGTCATATGATGCTTTTTTAAAGATCAATATTTTGTGTATTTGGTGTAACAGAATGCTCGCGCGCACGCACACACACACACTGCTCTCTCTCTCTCTCTCTCGCGCGCGCACGCACACACACACACAAATCTTAAAGATTCCTAAATGCATCTACTTTCGGAAGGCCAAATAAAGTGCTTTTGCTTTCGCACTGAAACACACAGCCGTCTCCCTGACATGCTGCATCAACACTAACTAAGGTTACTGAAACCACGCCTTCTTTCTTTGCTGAACATTTGGGCGGCATTATGCTAATATTTCCACATAGTGAGGTAGATATGTGGGGGCGTGTTAGAACGAGCCGTTTTAGGGGGGCGTGGCAGAGTCTTAACTTTGATAAAGAATATCTCTTTGGTTTTGAGATTTTAGTCTTTGCAACTTCAGAGAAAGGAAAACTTGAAATCGCATCATATGACCCCTTTAAAAAAACATGCAGCACTGAGCAGGCGGATTGCTGAGTCAAAAAAAAACAAAAAACAGGTGGACATTATTCTCTCTACAACAGAACAGGTCAGCCATTAAGCAAAATGCCACCAGTGTTCCTGTTTTACACGTACAGCGCAATGATCTGAGGACAAACATCACCAACCTGTCATCCATAAAACAAATTAATGGCAGTATTTTCAAAATAGATGAAGAAGGGGTTGTAGTGTGTCAGCAGAAACAGGTACCACAGTTTTATAACATCACGTTGTAACTGCTTTATGGGTTTGCTGTTGCATCAGAGTATCTCCAGGATACTAGACTGGCAAAAAAAAAAAAAGACTTTAAGAAAGAGCTGTGCTCAAAACAAGAGTAGGCTATTGGGTATCTGTGCAAACCAAACACTTCTCAGTCTGCCATTGGTCCAACAAACAGATCCATACACCCCAAATGCATGTCTTGACTTGGATGAGTCGGTGTTCTTAACTGAAGTTGTCTATGCATGTAAGCTGGGTAGAAGACCTTATTTTATCACTAAATAAAGATTCAGCTTTCAGTTTTTTAAAACCATCATGAACAGAGGTTTATTTAGTGCTGCATGAAGTTATGACTCATCCTTTTGGACAATGCATTAAAGTGCACCTACCTTTTTCACCAAAGGAAGACTAATGTTCTTCTCCTTCATGAGTGTCTCTAGTTTCTTCCTCACAGCTTTTCTGTTCAAAGCAAAAATATCTATGTTTTAGAAAATGCTGTGAATAAAAAAACTGTGTATTTACTCTGAATCAGTTTTACTCAGAAATTGCTGTAAAATTCACAAATAATTACAAAGAAACCGTAATTAACACATTAAATTAAATGTGAAGTTTTGAAAATTCATAATAAATACTTATTTGTATAATTCTATAAATTATATGATTTTTATTTATATAATTTAATTACATTTTAATTACATATATGAATAGCCTATTCATATATATTCAACTAAATATAGCCTACACCGGCAGTTATTAGTGCTGGAAGCTATACTGCAAGCTACTAGTGACCCCAGCTGGTTAAAAACGTATTTATTCGTATAGCCTATGTATTATTTTCTCTACAGATTTGTTTTCTACACACTGAAACAAAAGGTGGAAGAATGCTGTACACCTTTCTGCTACACATCAAACGACAATACAATTAGCAGTTCTCTACTTACTTTTTGTCCATAGTCAGATCACTAGCCCTCACTTATAAGGGTGTACGAAAATTCATCCGCTTATGTCAATATTCCTCAGATGCAGTCTTTATGATGGAGAAGTGTGTACTGTAGTAAACGGGAGCGCGCATAGTGAAACTGATGATGAGGGCGGCAGGCAGGGGGCGCGCCTCCCACGCACGTGTTCCCTCTTGTTGTGGTCGTCGACGTAACCACGGCGACAACGTTACAATACATTATACAACGAGAAATACGCACTGATCTATATATAATGATTCTCTATTATAGATCAGTGAAAATACGCCTGAATGTTTCTAGAATTATAAAACTGTTCATTAAAGTCCCCATGAAATCAATGATATGTAATATAGATCCCTCCTTCAGTGTAAATCTATGGGTAATCTAGTTTGTATTTTTGATTGCACTTACGGGTAATTATAATAATTGCCGTCGGCTAAGAAGGAGCCTGTGTTATTTGCATTGCTCTCTTCCTGCACTTAAAGTCCCCATGAAATCAAAATTAAAGTTTTTTGGGTGTTAGTATCAATATGTTAGTCTTAAGGTTATCTATAAGGCAGTGTGCTCCAAAACAGTGACAAAATTCGCATTTAGAAGATATAAGCATTCAAAGCTTGCAGTTCGTAATGTCTTCAGGATTACTAAGGCTATAGGCAGGTGAGTCTTTTTTTCAGGGTTGGAGCTGAACTCTGCAGGACTGCGGCTCTCTAGGACCGAACTTGCTAATTCATTTAAAAATAAATATATTTTTTTGTACTTTTTTTTACGATTTGTATGGAAATTATATGCATGCAATATAATATGAATATAAATGTTTTTTTTCACACATGATGTCTTTTATAATTCTCAAGCTTCTCACGGACACTGTTGCAAATACATAGGCCTACATTTTATGATGTATGATATACAGTATGATTTCTATTGTTTTACCATATAAATATCCATTAAAATAATAAATATGAATCATTGCATGTTTATGATCTAAACAAAGAGTGAAATAAACCATTTCAATATTTATAATGTGAAAAATATTTAGGCTATATTTTTATGGCTGTTCCTTCCATTACAACCAACAAACAAGTTTTCTTAAAAGTTAATATAGCCTATTTCAGACATAATGTGTGAAAAAAACTAACATTTATATTCATATTATATTGCATGCACATCATTTCCAATCAAGCTGTAATTTTGTCAAATTATGCAAAAGGTGTAAAAATATTATGTTGATATTATATGTATTTATGATAGCCCTACATTAAGTAAATTTTATTCCAAAAATATTTTAAATAAACTTTTCATCACATTACACAATGCGTCACTTCAGATGTGTTGGCAGTGTTCATGATTTTTAGACAAAATGACATAATTCTTCTGGGATGCCTGTGTGCACTGATTTTAAAATATTGAATATAATAGAAATAACAATCAAATTACATTTTACATAGCTGCTTTCTGTTGCTTTTTTGAAGCTCAGGTCACATGATGATGTGATGATGCCCTCATATTTTCCGTGTGAGGATTTAAAAAGAGACAGTGCCGTTGCGTGATTTAGGCTTCAAGAGACAAAGAGCTCAACAAATGTGTCACTCTACCTGTAACTGATACAGCATGCATCTTTAATACAGGTCTTGTCTATGTAACAGAGAACAAATCCTGTATACACACCTCATGCTTCTGTTCAGTGACAACAGTATCCCATCCTCAATGATACAGTGACACAAAATACTAAACTATTAATATTAAACTACTGCAGCAGCACGAAGGGGATTGATAGTGGACAATATAGGTCCACAAATGCTATTATTCAAATAACCTAGATTTTAACATTCAGAAACATCCATAAACATAGGCTATTGGACAATATATATAAGGAAAAGTTTGGACACCCCTGGATTAGACCATATGAAATCCATTCCTCAGGATTTTGTGTTGAACGAAACACTTTCAGCAAATAATATTTAGCTGACTTTTGGCTTGTATGTTGGTCTGAAGTATTGCGCAGTAATTATAGCGCAAATAATTTGAAAATGAAATTACGGGCAGGCTACAACAAACCACGATTCTCTTTTCGTGTGGAATTTGCTGTTACTAATCACAAACTAGCTGATCAGCTGACAGCTAGCGGAGTAAAACAAGTGGAGGTAAGCAGGAAGTGTCTTGCAAGCAAATAATATTGGATAATTTACTGGAAAATGCACGAATAATAACCGTGTAATTCTGCTACACTTCATTTTCAAATATATTTCAGTTAGTATGTTGTGGTTTCGTCGTCTAGCACGAACTCTTTCTTAGCACTCAGTTCATTCACGTGAGCTGTTGAATAGCATTTGTTAGTCACATAATTGAAATGGTGTGCTTATATTTATGAACGGAAACTTACGTCTGTGTTTGTGTAACGACAATTTCTGGTTACATAACATCACAATGGCAGAGTTATTTATTCATGCCAGACGTGCATCTATTCCAATGCATCTCTGCAGAAACTATGGCTGCGTCTCAACACCTATGGCTACCCTACCTAGACAGCGTTCATAATTATTATGCAGAATTATGTCTGTATCTGTCGTCTATACTATAAAACCATTATTGTTATGTCTGTTTTCTAAATGCAGGTGAAAATGAGGAAAAACAAAGGGAAAACCAATACAATAGAAAAGGAGTTTATGTTTGAGTTTAAGGCAGGAAAACATCACTGTGTCCTCAAAGTACCACTTCAGTTCCCTCTCAAAGAAAATGTCAATGATCTTCATGGGCGGATCATGCTGCTTCATAAAATCCCCTGTTTTGTAGAAAATGGTAATATATTAACATTTATTTGAGCATGTATATGATCAGATTCAACTCTCAGATTGTTAATGCATTATTTCCAAGTCATATATGAATTACTGTACATCCTCTAACTTTTCTGCATTGATTTTAGACTTGAAAAACAACCTGGTTAGTTTCATAGAGAGGGAAACGTTAGTGGATTATGACCGGGAGGCAGAAGCAGCCCTACATAGACTCACTAACGGAGAGGTCGACATAAACAAACTTACAAATTCATGGGCCAAGGCCTATTCTGAGGTAAGAGCACAGTTTCAATTTGATTAAATAATTTTGCATCATTGCAATACTCCTACACCATCACCATTTTTACATACATTAGCAATTTTTAAGGTCCATCCTTTTTTTCTTTAAATTAAAATCTTTTTATATTAAAAATGTATATTTTAAAATATTTAAAGGGGTCATATGATGTTGCTAAAAAGAACATTATTTTGTGTATTTGGTGTAATGAAATGTGTTTATGCGGTTTAAGGTTAAAAAAAACACATTATTTTCCACATACTGTACATTATTGTTTCTCCTCTATGCCCCGCCTTTCTGAAACGCGTCGATTTTTACAAAGCTCATCAGCGTGTTTCGTTGTGAAAACGAAACTACTTTCTTTGGTCTTCCAAAAGAGGACACGACTATAAATCAGTGGTTAAGTTGTATTTACAACACTGTTCCAGAACAGTTCAACCCAAATATTCAGATG
>NW_015666566.1:186563-196025 GCF_001515625.1 Sinocyclocheilus rhinocerous
TTGTGCTGATATCTTAAGGACTACCGTGGATAGCCGACTCCTAAAGTTTTTGATATTCTGCATATTCTGTGTGGTAATCAGTTCACAGCAGTGATAGAAATGAATATTTTCCAATAAGTTTAAAAAACATTTTTTTTTACCTTTTATGGGCATTTTTACCTTTATAAAGCCCTTTTTTCTAAAAGTGTGCATCATCTTTTCAGTCAAATTCTTAAACTGAATCAGTCAATTAGAATAATAAGTAATTTGGGCTGTTACCAAGCAAATGAAATCAGTACTGACAAAATGAACCTTTGCAATGCAGAGGAAACACAGAAGCTGCATCTGATGTGGCATTTAGATGCATTTACACACTGTTTAATGCAGGACAGGAATGATCGTCTTCAAATGCGCGTTCCTGCGACAGGGATGCTTTTCACGGCAAGGGTGCTTTTTTCGGCACAACACCGGGACAAGGCATCTCAATATGGCAAGGGGCGTAACATTTCCGTCACACACTTGAGGTATTCTTTAACATTAAAAAATTGCTTACAATTTAAAATAATTACACGCTTCAGTTTTTAATTCTAAATGAATGTTTATTTTTCATAAATTATTTTTAATACGTCTATCAATCAAAAGTCAAGTCACATTTATTTATATAGTGTTTTAATACAATAATTGTTTCAAAACAGCTTCACATTAATAAACAGGAAAATAACAGTGTTAATGTAAAAATCACCACTTATGAAACAAATTAAATTTAAGCTGCAAAGTAGCTCTACAGAAGATAATAGTGTGATTATTATTCAGCTCAATTTAGTTCAATGTTGTTTCAATGCAGTTCAATAACTGGTCAATGATCAGCAATCATGAAATGAGTTTAATTCAGCTATAAGCAGCTCTACAGAAGGCAGTTGTGTCATTATTTAGCTCAAGTCAGTTCAAATTTTGTTCTCAGTGCCATTAAATCGAAAATATTACTGAAAATGAATTGTCTTTTAAACCAATAAATCACTCTGACTCTACCCACACAATAAATTGCTTTGAAACTGAATATCTGTCCTATTTCTGCATTTAAGAAGGTTGACCTGACCATCTGCATTTGCACTTCAAAGTATTGCAGTTTAAATTCTGCTTCCACTTGCTCCAGCGCACTTATAAAAAGAAAGCAGAATCCGGCCCCTCCCTTTCCTATGAAGCGCTGTTGGCTCAAGCGATGCACACAGGATAACCATTAACATTTTACAGCAGCCTTACACAAATACACATGGATGCTCTCCAATCTATTTCAAGCCCATCAAATGGCCTTTTAACGACCACCTGGTTGTCTGCGTAAAAAGATTCTTATGTTTTTATTTAGAGCAGTTATTAAGCTTCCAGGTTGTTCTATATGTTCAGAGTATGAGGGCAAAAGTTAATCGTGAAGTATTAAAATAGATGTACAACTTATTCAAGTAATACAAGATTTAATAATAACAATAAACACTGAAGTAAATCAATTCATTTAGTTCAAGTGTTCGACTAGTTGGTACTCAGCTCTTGTGGATCTCTGCTAAATGTCTGTGTTTTGTATAATTTCTGTCACTGTGTGTAGACTACTCTGGAACACGCCCGTCCTGAAGAACCCAGCTGGGATGAGGATTTTGCGAGTGTTTATCATGAACTGATCCACTCCCCGGCCTCAGAGACTCTTCTCAACCTGGAGCACAGTTACTTTGTCAGTGTTTCTGAGCTCATCAGCGAGAGAGACATGGAGCTCAAGAAACTTCAGGAGAGGTTTGTTTGGAAGGGCGTTATGAGATCGAATTCTGTTTTATGAGGAAAAATGCCAGGGAGTGTAATTTGGATAATGAGCTCCCAACGTAAATGCAGAATGTTACCATACTGAGTAATTAGTAGGTATAAAGGTCAGAAATAATATGTTTTGCTTAATTGCAAATTGTTGCAGATGGAGTACTTTTATTTGTGTATGTTTTTTTTATTTTATAGCAATTAGCAAATGATGTTACACATGTTACATTACTATGAAATTATTATATTTTTAATATATACACTACAGTTCCAAAGTGATGGTCAGTTAGATTTTTTAATGTTTATTATGGTCTATTATGGTCACCATGATTGCATTTACTTGATCAAAATACAGTAAAAAATTGTTTTCAATGGTAAAAACTGTTTTCTATTTCAGTGCATTTTAAAATGTAATTTATTCCTGTGATGGCAAAGCTGAATTTTCAACATCATTATTCCAGATCCAGCAAATCAGCATATTAGAAATTATTCTAATATGCTGATTTGCTGCTCAAGAAAAATTTCTTATTATTATCAAACAGTTGTGCAGCTCAGTATTGATGCATGAGACATTTTTCAGATAAATTAGATTATATTAAATGAGATAAATTCTATTTAAAGAACTTTTTTAACATTATAAATGTCTTTGCTGTCACTTTTGAACAATTGGATGCATCTTTGCCGAATAGAGGTATTAATTTCATTTTAAAAGTCTTTTTAAAGTCTTTTTTTTCATTTTAAAAGGAATTATATAGTGATGGATGTTAAATAAATAAGAGTTATCATACATTTAAGCTTCTTCATGAGAAGCATGTCAAAAACTTTTGACTTTTACTATAAAAGCATATGAAATTTGTCCTTACAGACAGGCTGTTGAGATGGACAAAGTGATGCAGGAGCTGGGAAAGACCTTGTGTGACCAGGATGTGAATACCGTGGCTGCCCAACACTTTGATGCACAGCAAGTAAGACCAATCCGACAGTCAGATTGAAACTAACAATAATAATATAGAAAATATTAATGACTTCTGACTCTCTTTTTTGTTTTTTTTTAATGGGAAGGTGCTGGAGAACAAGTGGGCCAGTGAACTGAAGCAAGTAACAGGTATCCAGAAACAAGAGTATCAGGAATGGGTGATGAAGCTCCACCGCGACCTACAGAACCCCAACAACAGTACAATAAAGTGAGTGAAAGAGAAAGTTTTAAAGATACTGATGGAATCGAGTTGATAAATGATTGTGCTGGGAAGTGAATAGTTGTGGGAATTGACACAGAGGAGCAGAATGTAACATCCTCAAAGATACTGACACAGATATTCCTCTGGTTATGACCAAGCGGCAACCTCCCGCTCTCTAGTGAAGCCAACAAGGAAGTGACTTAAACTGTAATTCATCAATCTTTGCCCATTTTATCCGGGAGTGACGCGCGGTGACGCGCTGCCAAGATGGCGACGGCATGCTCCGCCCACTTTGAGCTTCAAAAGCGCTCTTCGGAAATCTACGGGTGACGTCACGGACACTGCGTCCATGTTTTTATACAGTCTATGGTTATGACTCAAGAAATCCTGTCTTAGCAATTTCATTCAGTTTCATTCAGATATGAAGGTTCTTGCCACCACGTTAGATGCAGTTTCAGTTCTGATTACATTTTACAACATCCCCGCTTTGACACATTGACACCGTCTAGCACATGAGTGAATAGTGTTACACTTGAACCAATGGCAAAACAACTGTATTTATCATTGTGATTGATGGATGCCGAAGAGCTTCAGAAGTTGAGCCTGTTATTTGTGTTTCAGCGAGGAGATCAAGGTGCAGCCCGGTCAGCTGGGGGAGGCAGGGGAAGCAGGGGCCCGGCTCTTCGAGGAGCAGCAACAGCTGGAGGAGAGCTTCACCATCCACTTAGGTATGGCGTTTCCTTGGAAACATTGGCCGCTACAAAGCGATGCATAAAAATACCCGCATACGACAAACTGCCATGGTAATTTGCGCCCACTTCCAATGTGTTTTCAATCTGTTTTGTGTATGTAGTAGACATGTTCCACTAATGTTTGGCAACCAGAAACCAATCTCAATTTTAAGCCTCATTTTGTGAAATTTTTGCTTGGATATTTTTTATGCTAAGGTTTGATAGTTTATTATAGTACAATGACATTCATACATTTTAGTAGTGGCTTAAAGGAACATTCCACTATTTTTGAAAATAGGCTCATTTTCCAACTCCCCCAGCGTTAAACAGTTCCACCCTACATAAATTTGTGTAATAACAATTCTGTGTAATAACATAAGCTCATAATACAAATGGAAAAATCCATATAATTTTAGCTAAATAAATATTTTTTTAAAAGACACTAAAAACTTAAATAAATCATTTTAAATATGTGCATTTATGCATTACAACATTATAATGGACAATATAAGTAATGGACAATAATTTTGAGATTTGCTAAAGATAGCATTTAAAAGTATTATTAAACTTAGTATAAATACACATTGACTAAGAGGTTTATTAAGTGTATGTTAGATGACGACAAAGGTAATCTAAATGTAAAAATAAAGACAAATTCACAAATAAAAGATCCAATAATGACTACAGTACCATTCAAAAGTCAGGGGTCAGTGCATTTTTTTTTAGAAATGAATACTTGTATTCAGCAAGGACACATTAAATTGATCAAAATTGTCATTAAAGACATTTTAATTTCAAATAAATGCTGCAAGTTTCAGATTTCAGCTCATCAAAAAAAAATCTTTTGTGATTTCCACAAAAATATTAAGCAGCTTTTTTAATTATTGGTAATAGTAAGAAATATTTCTAGATCACCAGAGCAGCATATTAGAATGATTTCTGAAGGATCATGTGACACTGAAGACTGAAGTAATGATGCTAAAAATTCAGCTTTGCATCACAGGATTAAATTACATTTTAATATTAATATATTAAATATTAAAATAGGAAACAGTTAATTTAAACTATAATAATATTTTACAAATATTGCTATTTTATTACATTTTTAATCAAATAAAAGTTAGCCTTTTAGAGGCATAAGAAGCCTCTATCAAAAAATAGATTTTTAAAAATCTTACAGAGACCAAACCTTTGAAAGGTAGTGTATATTGAATATTTAATTGCATCAAACCATATATAATTTTTAAATAAACAAAATATAATGGATAAAAATAGATCTAGCTGTTTGATATACTTGTCTTTAAGGGGCTCAGCTGAAGACCATGCACAATCTACGTCTGCTGCGATCTGATGTTCTGGACTTTTGTAAGCACCGTCGTCACAGCAGCAGCGGGGTGAAGTTAAGGCGACTACAGACTGCTCTCTCGCTGTACTCCACATCACTTTGCGGCCTGGTGCTGCTGGTCGACAACAGAGTCAACTCGTACAGCGGCATCAAGAGAGGTATCATATCTAATTTGTAGCGTTTCGTTTGCAACGATCAACAGAAGTCAAAATCTAAAAGATTTTGCAACTAATATAAACAACAGTAACATTTCCCATTGTTCCTACGGCATCAGACTTTGCAACAGTGTCTCAGGAGTGCACAGACTTCCACTTCCCCAGAGTGGATGAGCAGCTGGACATCATCCAGCAGGTGGTGCTGTACGCACGAGCTCAGCGCAGCAGCAAGCAGAGAGAGCAGCCCGGTGAGTGACACAACAACTGTGTGTGTTTGTGTCCGTCCAAAACCAGCACCTCTGCATTGCACCATCACATATCTGACTTCAGTCCTACCGCGAGGAAGTGTTCTGTTTCATTCGACAGGGACTAGCTACAATGAAACGCGATACACATTTTTTCAACATGCACAAATGTTTTGGCAGAAAGTGAAATGCTCTGGTACAGTTTTGCATTTTGCTAACTGTTTGTAATAACTGTTATATATTTAATGAACACTGTTACATAACTTTGATTGAAAGAGAATATTATCTTTTAGAGTTTTTAAAAAGTGATTTCCAGTTAAATGAACCACTGAGATTCAGATTTTATTGTGTGGTAATTGTCACATTACTGTTTTTTTTACTGTATTTTTGATCAAATAAATGCAGCCTTAGTGATTTTTTTTAATGTTTTTGAAAGACATCTGGAGATATTTATGTCACATCTGACACCAAAATGTTTTTTATTAATTGATATATTTCTTTATATTTTTCATTTATTTTTAAGCAAATCCTCCCACCCTGCCTGTTTTTCTTACTAAAATTTAAGTTTTTTTAAAATCGTTAATTAAATTCATTATTTTATTTTTATTCATTATTCAATTTTTTTGTAGAAAATTAGCTTTTTTTTAATATATGACAGTTAAGCACATTTTCCTCCTTAATTCAATTACTATAATGCCAATAAAAATGATATATTATTTAAATTGTAAATTAAGTTTTTATATACATTTTTATATATTTTATTATTGTGTACTTGTTGCACTGACGTGCTGATTTGAATAAAAAAATGTGTCCAGACAGTAATAAATCTAATGTCAGTCTTTGTGGAAAATAATCATAAATACAAACTTAAAAGTGAAGTATAACATATTTGAATGTATTACACTAATACACTTCTTTAATTTGTTTTATAGAGATGCCAAGAAATGGAGGAAGTGAAGACAAAAATAAGATCATGGACAGAAATTCCTCCAATATCCTCCCAGGTAATTTAAACATTGTCTCATGCTTTTAGCGCTCTGTTGGATTAGTCGTAACACTGGAGGATGCTGTGCTCTCTTTCTCTTCAGGTGAATTCTACATCACACGCCATTCAAACCTGTCTGAGGTTCATATTGTGTTCCACCTCTGTGTGGATGATAATGTGCGTTCGGGAAACATCTCAGCCCGGGACCCAGCCATCATGGGCCTGAGGAACATCCTGAAGGTCTGCTGCACCCATGACATCACCACCATCACCATCCCACTGCTGCTGGTGCATGACATGTCAGAGGTAAGAGCAGATGCATGATCTTTCATTTTTATTGCTAAACTGTTTTGTATACATTTACAAACAGTGATTTATGCTAACATTTTAAATCTTTTAGCATCTGTGAAGGAAATCATGGGATTGTTTCAAGGTGTAAAGTCCTGAAAGTGTCCACATTCTGAGCTTTTGAGTTGGTACACACAATGTTGATCTGTAAAAATGGTAGTTGAGGACATTGCCAATATTGTAGGGTGTTCAAAAACCCAACCGAGCCTCAACTTTCTATTACTGGAATCTATAACAATCTACATTCTAAGGGTGTTCCAGAGCTTTCGTCTGCCAACTACCAACATTTAAATGTTTTTTTTTTTTTGTGGGAATTGTTGAGGATTTGGCCTTTACATTGGCATCTAGTTCTAGCACAGGCAAACAAACAGCCAAACAAAACATTCCAGTTCCAGCTTAACCACCTGCGTCATGCTACATATCATCTGATATATTTGCTCTCAAGAAGCAAAAGGCATTTTTATTCACTTGTGGTCTGTGTTTTTATTATTCAGTATGCATTTCTATAATCCTTGAAAATATTGCATCATTGTGCACACTTAATTACTGTAAATTATTAACAAGCCAAAGCATGTGATCTGGCTTGCATTGATGTGCGGCAAATGAAAAGGACATGCTTTCTCTTAGAAACAATTCTGTATTACTTTGTGCTAAAATGAATGAATATAAAGAAAGAATCTTTTTTAAATGCTAGAGTCAATTTAGGCATTACGACTTTATCATTTGGTTAAAAATGGATATTCATTTTGAGATGTAAGTGTTATTAAATTATTAGTGATCTTAAAGAATAATCTTAAGTGAGCGTAACATGACAGCAAAGGTAATTTTAATAAAAACAGGAAAAGAGCATATGGAATTAAATATCTAATATCTGCCAGTATATGACCAGCGTTTGACATATAAATGAAATAATGGACTATAACCAATATTTTGTGTCCTGATTAAATTCAACTCTTTAACTTTAGGATCAAACTGTCACGGTCAAGGTGTGTGGAGGCAGGCAGGATGACGAGGACGACAAGGATTCAAATAAGGATGTTTAATGTAGAGACAACAAGGCAGATACGGGTAGATGAGACACACACACTCAGGGGAACATTCACAATAACCGACCATACTAGAATACACGAGACAGGCAGGTATAGGGCAGATAACGAGGGGCAGACAGGTGAGCACACTGAGGATAATTAACTAATGATGAACAGGCTAAACCAACAAAAGGGGAAGAAACCACAACAAACAGTCCACAGGGGTGTTACACAAACCAGATTAATTTGTCTTTTTTTAACTTGGATGCTCAACCTCAAAACTCAGTCGTCAAATTTAGAAATGGTCTATTTTGGATCAGGCTGTCTGGACTGACCAGTTGTGGGTAAATGAAAGCCTCAATCACAGCCTCTCTGGTCACAGGCCGATGTTGAGGAATGTTCAGGAAATGTTTTTCCATCTGAACAGGAACTGTGTGTTCTCCCAGCCAAAGGCCAAGGATGGTTTTAAAGCTGAGGTCTTAAGCTCGATTCGGACAGGATTCGTTTTAGGATGTATGTCTGTAAAATAATTGTTACCGTGGAAGTCTGTAGAAAACAGCAAGATTAGTGTGGCTGCTGCATTTATATATTTCTTTTACACATAAATGAGCCATCACAAAATTATATTTATCTATGGTGTTTAACTAGGAAATATTAAATATATGGCTTTATTAGGAGTAAATTAATTCAATTTTTTATGTAAATATCATGTCGTTTTAAGAACAAAGTGAAATTTATTGGAGATCTGAATAGTCCTGCATGAGAAGTTGTAGTTCTTCACTTTGTGCAAATGTTACTCAACAAGGAGTGGTTTGGTATGTTTGAAACCTGGTTACCCACATGGTTAAATATTATCTCAGTCACTGACTTTCTTTTCTCACTTTTCCTCGTCTGTACAGGAGATGACCATTCCCTGGTGTCTGAAACGAGCTGAGCTGGTCTTCAAGTGTGTGAAAGGTGTGCAAGCAAAGATCTCAAATTGATCAAATATATTATATCATTATATCAAATTTGTTTACATTCTGCTTTTTAGTCTCCTTAATATTTTTAGTTAAAAAAAAAACATGCCTATCCTGGTTGTTTGGTCATGTAAAACAAGCCTTAATATGGATATTTTCCCCTACTAGTAAAAGTTTAACTCTTTAGAGCAGGGGTTTTAGGACATGTGCTCCCCCAAGTTGGTCTAATTTCACTCGCGCCCCCCCAACATCCAACAAACCCACTGCATGGTTTCATCCCATCCTACGTAGCCTAGAGTCACTGAGTGAGATCAGATGGTAAACTGTCAAATTAGAGATGTCTTCGAGTTCGAGGGGGGCAAACCGAGCCGGACGATTTGGCCAGCCGCACTTATAAACACATTTTAGTTTTGCTATAGAAAATCTACAAATTCATACGCTAATTATATAGAGCAGCAGCAGGAAGCGCGTGAGGTTGTCATGGCAACCAGATACACTGCACGCAAATTATTATTTAATTATTTTGCCAACGTTTGCGACACTAAACTAAGCAATAAACACGTTGAAAATAATACACAATAAACTGAACAGGTTTCTGATGAACCTTCTCTTCTAATGAACAGGTTTGACTACTTTAGTCATTTCTAATTTTTAGTAAAAAAAAAAGCATATAATGCTATTCTAGGGAATTGTGTGCTTCTAATTTTATACCAAT
>NW_015666566.1:196689-199514 GCF_001515625.1 Sinocyclocheilus rhinocerous
AAAAAAAAAAAAAAGATTGATTCAGTCAGTGTGGAAGAACTTGACGGGTCTGCACAAAGCCGAGTCCTAATCCCAGCTGAACACCTCTGGTGCGACTTTAAATGCAGACCTTGAGCCAAAAACTCATCACCAAACACCTGTGACTTGTACATACATATGGACAAATGTATTAGGACACCCCCTTCTTTAGAACAGAAAAAGGCACTTCCAAAACTGTGGCATCAAAGATGGAAACATAATTCATGTATTTAAAAATTGTATTTCCATCTTTGTTGCCACAGTTTTGGAAGTGTCTAAAATGATTGTACGCATATGTACAAGTCATTGGTGTTTGGAGTTTTATTTGTATGTTTGGTGCGGTAGGGGGCCCAACCTCATATTCTTTCATAGGGCCCAAAATTGCTAGCGGCGCCCCTGAGTTAATCAGTTTTGTCCAGTATTGTTCGCATCTACATGCCTACCATTTCAAATAAGTCATTTTCTCCATCATCTCAAATAATGTAATAATGCTTAGAATACAAGAATTTAAATCTTCTTGGGCTTTTCCAGGTTTTATGATGGAAATGGCCTCCTGGGATGGAGGAATCTCACGGACTGTCCAGTTCCTTGTTCCACAGGTACGTTTTGGCCTCACGGACAGTACAACAGTCTTTTTTTTTCAGTCTAATAAGTGACTATTCAGGAAATGCTTGCAATTTGCAAAGGCAATGGATTCAATTAAATTATAATTCAGTCTGTATTTTCAAACAATAGTATCCATCGTTTGACACATGCTTATATGCTCAGGGGACTCTTCACATTCACAGCTGCTTGTTTTACTCTTTAGCACCTTTTAAAATAACTCCCCTAAACTCCTGTCTAGATGTCGCACACACTGTATACTTACACTGTGTATGTATACTCTACTGTTTTGGTTAGTAAAAATATAGTAAAACAGTAATATTGTGGAAATTCCATTGCGATTTAAAATGACTGTTTTCTATGTTTTAAAGATTGATGCAAAGCTGAATATTCAGCATCATTACTCCAGTCTTCAGTTTCACATGATCCTTCAGAAATCATTCTAATATGATGATTTGCTGCTAAAGAAACATTTATTATTATCTATGGTGAAAACAGTTATGCTGCTTAATATTAGAATAGAAATAGAAACCATGATTCATTTTGATGAATAGAAAGTTCAAAAGAACAGCCTTTATTTGAATCAGATTTTTTTCTGACAATGTAAAAGTCTTTACTGTCAGTTTTGATCAATTTAATTGCAAAATAACATACTTTTGAATGATAGCGTATTTGCTTAATTTGTTTTATTTACTAACAAAGTGAAATTGTTTTAAGAATGTGGCATCAATCTGTCTTTCTGATTTTCTTTTATCATCAGAGTATCTCAGAGGAGATGTTCTACCAGCTGAGCAACATGCTGCCTCAGATCTTCAGAGTCTCCTCGACGCTCACGTTAACGTCAAAACGCTAAACAAGCCACACACAGACACATCAGCCCTTGTAGCTGGCAATATGGAGGACATCTTGTCTCTTTAGGTTCTTAGTTTTCAGAGAAGTACAAACCGTAAGCTGTTTTGATATGCACTGACATGTGATACTGTCACAGGTGGCTTAGCACCATGTCCTGATTATTTCAGTCATGAATTTTCACTGGAATTCACAGATTTGTACATTCCACATCAAAAAACGCATTAAATATGAGAGGGAAGTGTTCAGAGTTTTAGCTCTTGTCATACTGTGAGTGCTGTTTACCTAACGCTGCATGGGAAACAGGTAATGCCAAGACAAGCTGTGTGTTTGTGCGGCATTGCAGTCAACCACCTTTGGCCCCTGGTGTCATCGTTCCTCTCCACAAACGCCAGATGGCGCTGTGTTCGGTAGCTTTCACATGTGGTGTAAGGTAACCAAAGCTGCTGATTCCAAATGTCAAAAGAAACCAACCTTCCAAGCTTTCTAAGTGATTTACCATGTGTTTGTATATTAGGTGCCAGTTGTAAACCCTGGCATGTGTGCAGTTATATTTGAACTGTGCAATCTTTGGAAAGTGGGGCATTTGAAAACAGTATCAACTGTTTTTTTTATTGTAAATCTAATCTTTAATAGACTTATTGATCAGGCTAGTGAGAAAATTATGTCCAGTTTTGTATTATTATTTTTTTTAAAGCCTTTACACAGAAAATCTGCATATTAACTACTGTCTGTTAAGTGTTTTGTTGGATTCCTCCTAATGAGGATATTAGCATATGAAGTAGCAAAGTAGGGCTAATCTGAGAGTTAAAGCATTTGCATCTATATTAGCCTTTTGTCCAAAACTACTGACATGCTAGTTACATGTGCATTGCGAAATGTCAAAGTTTTGTAAATACAGTACACTTTATCAAATTAACTCAGAATTTTCCTATTTGATAATGAATTGATAAAATGAGTTTACTGCAGGTCTGCTGCCTCATAATATATATATATATTATGAGGCAGCAGACCTGCAGTAAACTCATTTTATCAATTCATTATCAAATAGGAAAATTCTGAGTTAATTTGATAAAGTGTACTGTATTTACAAAACTTTGACATTTCGCAATGCACATGTAACTAGCATGTCAGTAGTTTTGGACAAAAGGCTAATATAGATGCAAATGCTTTAACTCTCAGATTAGCCCTACTTTGCTACTTCATATGCTAATATCCTCATTAGGAGGAATCCAACAAAACACTTAACAGACAGTAGTTAATATGCAGATTTTCTTTGTAAAGGCTTTAAAAAAAATAATAATACAAAACTGGACATAATTTTCTCACTAGCCTGATCAATAAGTCTATTAAAG
>NW_015666566.1:199552-227645 GCF_001515625.1 Sinocyclocheilus rhinocerous
ATTTAAGAAAAAATAGGTTATGTTTATATATTAAATATATTTATATATAATATAAATTATATGAATATAATTATATACATGTAAATATTTTTTAAATATATACTGTATGTGTGTGTGTCTTTATATATACATAATAAATATACACAGTACACACACATATATTATGTACACAAAAACTTTTATTTTGGATGCGATTAATCACGATGAATCGTTGCCCAGCACTAATATATATATATATATATAAACAATATTTTAGGATTTTTTATTTATTTAAAATGTATCGTTTTAGGATTTTATACTCATTTTTGAATTTTATAATTATTAGCTCTTTTCTATAATTTCAGCTTTTCCACTTTTTGTTGGGACCATTGTATATGTTTTGGCCAATATGTTTTTTTAATAACTCAGTACAAAAATATTCATTTGATGATATGATTTATGTATTTTTGAGTGGATCACACAGGTCACAAAAGGGCAGCAAAAGTTCTAGACTGTGCTGCTGTCCGTAGCAAAGTGAACTCAAGCGGTCCCTAATGGCCCTGCAGTCTCGCTGTCATTGGCACTCAACTCGGAGAGCTTGTGCTAAGGAAATGTGTCACCAAATGTCTCACATTCTTGGTATCAGTTAGTGGCAGAATCTGATCTTTGGTTACCTCTGCCTGGGGTAGGGGACAGAGGTACAGGCTCAGCAGCGGGCCCCTCTAGCACAACCACCTCCCCCTCTTCACTTGCTGTTTTAACATCACAGCCCTGCTCTTTATCCATCTGAGCCCTTACCATCCAACAACTGTGCCTGACAGAGCACTGTTTATTTAGCCAGGCCGAAACATTGAACGCCCTCCCCGATGGACTGCCTTCTCCTGTTTGTGTGATGAGTGTAGGATGTGTTCATTTTAATTAGAGCTTATCATCTGCACACTGTCTACATATGTCGTCTATACACAAAAGGGTAGAAACAATAATTGGAAAGTTTTTTCTCCTGGTGATTATGTTGTCAAAAGAAGCTGACACTCAATTTAATAACATAGTTTTCTGCGATATGTCATTTGAACCGCAGTATAAGCCAGGCTCAGACATTCCTCATGGGATCTGATAGTGGCACGGACTGTTCTGTTAAGTATGCATGTCTGCGGTAACAGCTCCTCCTCTCAGAGACCAACACGAGGACAGCACAACAAAAATATTCTTATCTAAATGTAGCTTTCTTGTAGTGTTCTAGCTGGTTGCTAGGGCATTGATAGAATACTTTTGACATTGATTTCAATAAGATAATAAACTGGGGTTTGTGAAGGAACTGCAGGTCTTTCATGAGTTTAATGAAAAGCTAATAATAAAAAAAAAAAAGTAAAAAAAAAATAAATAAACATTCGTTTTAAATGTAAAAGATGAAAAATAAGAATTAGGGAAAACCAATAAATTATGAATAATTGATTGCTATTGTGTGAATAATATGTAATCATGTAATCAATAAAAAAGTAACTGTAGTCCGCTTACAAGTATTTTAAAATGTAATATAATCTAATTACAAGTTCTTAATTTTTGGAATCTGATTACGTAATCCCATTAGGCCACTACCCAGCAATCTATAAAGACGGACTGATAGATAGATAGATAGATAGATGGATAGATAGATACTCGTAAGAAAGCCTATTTTCCATATTTTAGAATAATAACCCTGCTGAGCCTAATCTGGTTTAAGATGGTCTCTCAGACTGGCAAACTGGTTTGTTTATATGCTACTTATTATATTGTACTGTATTATACATTGGGCGTTTTAGCATATTTATTCATTTAATAGAAACGCAATTATTTTGTTAAAAATAAGTAAAATTAGAAACTCTTGTTTTTCAGACGCAAATTCAGGAACTTGAATGAAAACGGTCTCTGTGTCTAAAGTAAAAAACGGATGTGGCTCTCAAAACGGAGAACAGAGTGAAATTCCGTGCACTTTTTATCCTCCTCTGGTGGTTGACCCGAGCTCAATGCGAGGGTTTAACCCATCCTCTACACCTCCCTGGTCCGAGCAGTGATTCATGCCTTTTTCCCCGATAATTTCGGCACGTCACTGAGTCCTTCCGACAAAGTTGGGAAACAGCGGAGCGTCCGTGGAAGCGAGCGGACACACGAGAGCCGCGTCTGGAAGGTAAGCTCAGCCTGTTCCCTTCTCTATAGAAGCGATTTTGTAGTATATATATGAGCTTTACTTAGAGTCATTGACGTGGTCGGGCTAAGAGAGGTTTCCGAATGAGTGATAAACGCGAGAAACTTGTTCATTGAATCAAAATAACTTCCGCTTCCTGCATGATAACGTTCGCGCCGCATAAAATCATTGTAGAGGAGAACAGCAAACATGTTTGTACCGTTATACAAACACATAGACTAGTGTTGTTTGCATGAGGTTTAATTTAGCTTGTTTTTATTGCTGTAGAAACGGACAGCTGGTTTGCTTATTGGGAAGTTTAACGTTAAAAGCTTGACTCATTTAAACTCTCAAACTTTTTGTAGTCTATTCTGCGTTTCCATTATATTTGTATGGGGAGCCAACTGCCAGGATGGCATCGACTGTTTAACAATTAGAGTCAATTTCTTTTTTTTTTTTCAACTGAAGCATTTCTAAAGCTGTAAACATTTGGTGAAACCCCCGCTGTTTTGACACATGGCTGTGGGGGAGGTAAATACTTAAGTATTTTGAGACTTTGTTTAGTCTCTGCTTCATGTTTTGGCTGTCTCAGAAAATAGCGAGCTGCCTGCCTAGACAGCGTTTTAGGGCGTCATAGGCATATTTCGGTGTATTAAAGAGCGTTTCAAGCTCTAAACGATCATCTCTTTTATAGTCTCGCGTTTAAGTTCCTAAAATCGGTCCGAGAGATTCTGAACGAACAGACTCATTGAACCAGGAACCGTCTTTAGACTCGCAGAGTTCCGTGTTAACAACTCGCCGACTCATCGAACCGAGAACCGTCTTATTCGAATATATTCGACTCAGAAGGATCCAGGTTAACAACTCTCTATTGTTATAGAAATTGACAATAATAAACAACAATATGTACATTTGGCTTTATTGGAACGTTTTAAGCGTGTAGTGTAGTAGGCTATACCACTATAATAATATAAAAGAATCGCTGAATTGTTTATTGAGTCAGTTAGATTAGTCAGCACCTGGAAAGAGGATTTTGAGAAACAGCCACTGTTTTAGTGAATGTCTATATTAGTACCAAATGCAAGATACTGAACAAACATGTTATGTTGCATGTTGGTTCAGATGTTCATATTTTCAAACGGAATGAACTGAAGCTACAAAGGTGGTGGTTATATTTGGTCACATTTCCATCCACCAGCACAGTTATTATGAGTCACCGCTGACAGCTAGACAATATTTATGGGGAGTCTAGACAAGTATTTATTTATAGCAGTCTCTCTTGACATTGTTTGCCTGAAACTATTTAATAAACAGAAAATGACACATTTGAAAGCTCATTTCTCTGTGGGAGAGTGGAGTGTGCCTCTGCTATGTTTCTTTTATACCAGACAGACAAACCTAATTTAGTATGATTTTTTCCCCATTAAGTTCAGCTGAGCATAAAGATGCTTTAGGGCTTGAGATCCAGCACTAACAGGGCTCATCTGCTACTTCCGTAAGAAATGTTCCTCACCCGAAGTTCCCTTGCCAGGCCAGCTGTACTCAGCTCGACTAATACTACACAACAGCGGATCAGATCACGCAACCTGCAGAGCCTCTTAAGCCACTCAAGGCGTTTTGTTTTCTTAATTACACATGCTCCTCTTTCAGTCCTCTAGACTGTAGACTGTACTGAAGCACCTTTACCGCTGTGCAAGAGAACACATTTTGGTTGAAAGTTAAATGGTGATCTTCTGATTTATTTGAGTCACTTTTACATTTTACTACTTTGCATTATAACAACAACAATAATAATTGTAGTTATTCTAAGTTATATCTGCAGATATATAATAATAATAATAATAATAACAACAACAATACTACTATTACTACTACTACTACTACTAATAATAATAATAATTATTATTATGAAAAGTTGTTTTGAAATCTAAATGACTGTAGGAGAAATAAACGTATGTTTTTTTTTGTCTGAAACTCATGGCCAAATAAACGATAATAATAATAATAATAATTAGTAATTATGTTATTTTACATTATATATGTTTATGTATGTATAATAAGCATTATTAATAATATAATGCAAAGCTGTTCTGCAATTTAAATGATTGTAAGAAAAATAAATACGTTTTTGTTGTCCGGAACTCATTGTCAAATAGACTATAATAATAATAATAATAATAATACGTTGTTTTGCAATCTAAATAAAATAAAATAAATATATAATAATATATAATAAATAATAATAAAATGTAGTAATAATAATAATTGTTGTTATTATTATTATTTATATTATTATTACTACTACTACTATACAGTTATTTTGTGGTTAATAATAATAAATAATAATGATGATAATAATAATGATAATAATATTATTATTATTATTGTAAAAATTGTGAAAAGTTGTTTTGCAATCTAAATGACTGTAAGAAAAAAATGTAAATGTAGTAATGAAATAATAATAATAATAAATAGTATTATTATTTATGTTATTTTAAATGATATATTATATATTTTACATTATATATATTTATAATAATCATTATTAATTCTAATATTATAATCTTAAGTTTTTCTGACATTTAAATGATCCTAAGGAAAAAAAAATTGGGTCTGAAACTCATGGCCAAACGGACTGCTTCAGATTATTTGTTGGTCCTTTTGCGTATTGAGCTGTCCTCAGTATATCCAGTAAGTGTTCCAGTCACCCTGTTCTAGTTACCCTGTAATATCTCAACAGATGAGAAGCAGTTGACTTCTGGAATTTAGCTAATTAAGCAGCTGTAACTCGCCTGGTAACTCAACTAGTTTTATAAACTCTTTTGGTGGAGCTCAAATTGTCGTTAAAAGACACAAATGCATTCCAGAAAGCCTCCCCTCGCCTCAAGGTCAGAGTTTACACCACTAACCTGTAATACAGAGCTATTGCCAGCTGGCTTAAGGTGAATGATGTCTCCATGTCTACACCAAAGGGCCAAGTTTGCAGGATTCGGATGTCTGCCAACCAGCTTTGGAAAGTCACCTTCCATTCTCTTGGCTCAGTTTATTCCTTTCAAGTTGTTCATTCCTTTAATGTTTGCTGGACTGGATTTCAGTAAATAATTGGAGCTGCCAGTGAAGGCCAGGCTGAACTAGTGATGTCTGCTCAAGTTAGAAAATGAAATATATACTCTGATTGATGTGGTGTATTCTTAGGACTGCAAGACAATGGTGGTGAATGTAGATTTTGTGATGAAACACTTTGTACTGCATGCCTGAGGCAGTGCGGTTCAAATGGTTTTATTTGCCCATCGTCCTAAGAATGCTGGCAAACCTCTCATGACCTATCTTGTGTAAAAAAGCAAGAATGATTTGAAGGACATTAATTCGGATTCATTCATTATGTAGCTTTTTTTTCAGTCATGTCACCCTCCCACTTGTAGAATAACATGATGGCAAGATGACAATAGTGATGAAAGAGTACTGACACAGAATGTGGGAACACTGTGTTTCAACATCCCTCTACCAACTCTTTATTTTCTGCCTCTGCGTATATGTGGTCTCAAAGAACTTTTATTACAAAGAACTGGGGAGTTGCAGCCTTGTAGATAGGATATTTTTGGCATCCTTTGAAAAGATGCTGTTTGGTATAGTCACAACAACTGACAAGAAACTACGACTACTTTTTTGTATGTCCTTGAACAAATCGCCTTAGAGATGATAGTAATGTTTAATATTGTTTTTAAGCAAAAGTGTGTGAATTTATATAAATTAATTATGTATACAATATATTTTTATATAAATGTAATATAAATAGAAAATGCTTACCAAAATTGCAATTTATTTTATTAAAATCAGTATTGTGAAATATTAATACAATTTTAAAGAACTGATTTCTATTTTAATATAATATAAATTGTAATTTATTCCTGTGATGCAAAGCCGAATTTTCAGCATCATAACTACAGTCTGCAGTGTCACATGATCCTTCAGAAATCATTAAAATATGCTATTTTGGTGCTCAAGAAAGATTTCTTATTATCAATGTTGAAAATGGTTATGATGCTTAATATTTTTCTTTTAGGATTCAGAATAGAACAGCCTTTATTTGAAATAGAAACTATTCATTCTTGAAGTCATTTTTTATCTATCTCTCTCTCTCTCTCTCTCTCTCTCTCTCTCTCTATATATATATATATATATATATATAATATAAATGTTTTGTCCCTTTCTCTGTGCCAGAAGAAAAATACTTATTTTTGAACCCTGCACCAGACCGACTGATATTCTTAGGCAATGCAATCTAGGTCTTTCCAACTGTTTATGTTTTTGGTTCTAAAGAAAAATGAGTCAAGGTTTGCAAACCTATCATCATGAATGCTTTCCTGGGGCTTTTAAAAGCTACATTTAAGGATTTCTTTGTAAGTTAGAACTGCGTAATGTGCCTCTGCCGCTCATAAGCAACGTGACTGCTAGTCGTTTTGCATCTTAAACGTCCATTTTGTGCATAATTCAATTTAGAACCTTTTCTCAGAGTGCGAGTGTTTTCATGGAGGCCTCATTACGGGTCGCAAAAAAAGCATCCACAGATTTAATGTCTGCAGTGGAGGCCCCAAAGCTAAGCTATTTTTCTAATAGAAAGAAATACTTTTATGCAGAGTATCAGGTCAAAATCACAATGGTGTACATGGGGCCCTGAGGACAGGATAAATGAGACTCGTCTCGAGTCATTTTCCCCTGGTGATAAGACCATGGTAGACCATGGTAGTCTCATGGACTGAAGGGTGGGAGAAGAGCCTCATATAAACACTGATGCTTCGGTTGAATATTTATCACCCTACATCCGAGTACATTCCTACATCTTAATTTTTTATTTATTTTATTTTTATTATATTTATCTATAGCACACCTGTACATACAATTTATTCTTTTTTTGTGGTTTATTTATATTTATGTATGTGCATTTTATTCACATCTTATTTTTATTATCTGTGTACTGGAAGCTTGTTACACTAAAACAAATCTCTTGTATGTGCAAACATACTTGGCAATAAAGCTCTTTCTGATTCTGATTCTGATTCTGAATAAACAGATTCTGTATATGCCAGAAAACCCCAAGTTATAAAAAAAAAGAAAGGGGATGACATGAAGGTTTGTGATTTACTGTCCTTTCAAGTAAATCGGTGTCTGAGCGACAGTGAGAAATATGGGTTGGGGGAGAAGGTCTCTTTCATGTAGTGAAAAGGATAGAAGGACCTTTGATATCTGAGACGCACTGAACACTTGAAAGGATAAACTGTGATTTAAGTCAGTATGGCCATGTGCTTTGATGATCATTTCAGCTTGGCTATTGTTGTGCCATAAATGTTTTTTGGTGGAGCGTCTCCGCGTTTTGTTGATTCAGTGAGTGTTTGAGCACCTTATGTGTGTCTTTTAGACTGTACACATCCACACCCAAGTTATATTCCAGTGCCTTTTCATCTGGAATTTCTACTTGAAAAGAACTTTACACTGCGAGTTCAGCTGTTTCCAAAACCATGACATAAACGTCTACAAGAATAGACCAGGTGAGTTTTAAGAAGTGCAGGCAATAAGAAGTCAATCCCTGGTTATGGATGGGCACGTAAACATAGAAAGAGCTCCTGAATGATTGTAATTTCCAAATTGCGTCTCCTGTGTGACGGAATTTTCCACCTGTGAATGGCTGCAAGGCTGTGCCTGCCTGCTACTGTGGCACCATTTGTTCCATTCCTTACTGAAACTTCATCTAATTTGGGATTTTTTTGATTATATGAATTATTTTTTAAATAGAATGGGCAATGAACTTTGATAGACTGCTGTCTACAGTAGATTGAAGGAGCTGTTGATATATCTTGAGAGGCGTTTTATTTCTGCTCAATAGTACCTGTTTTACTATGACTCATTTGGTGAATGTCTATCCTTACATGACTCACACAGATCTTTAAATTATAGAGGTACTGACTACTGACTGTGATTTTCTGAAATATTTAATTTTGACTGGGCAATTGCAGCTTTCTGTAGTCAGACTGCCAAATGAACTGACTCTTATGAGTAGGGTTGCAAAGGGGTGGAAAATTTCCGGTACATTTCCTGAAACTTTCCAAAAATTCCCTGAAGATTCAAAAAAATCCTAGAAAGTTTCCAAAATTTCTGGAATGTTTCCGAAATTTACTGGACATTTTCCACCTTTTTGCAGCCCTACTTATGAGTCAGTTCATTTAGTGATTAAAAAAACATACACCGCAACCAGTGTACTCTGATTTCCAAACGAATTACTTTAATGAGTCAGTACTTTTTAGTGAATCAAAAATCAGTATAGTCTGATTCCAGAGCGAATGAATCTAGGGAGCCAGTTCTTTTTAGTGAATCAAAAAAGCATACACTGCAGTAAGGGTACTCTATTTTCCAAATAAATGACTTTAGTGAGCCGATTCTTTTTAGTGAATCAAAAATCATATCCTGCAACCAGTGTACTCTGATTTCCAGATGAATGACTTTACTGAGCCGGTTCTTTTTAGTCAATCAAAAAAACATAAAGCACAAACAGTGTAGTCTGACTCCAGATTAAATAATTCTAGTGCGGCAGTCCTTTTAAATGAATAAAAAACACACAGCGCAAACGGTGTAATGTGATTCCAGAACGAATGAATCTAGTGAGCCGGTTCTTTTTAGTCAATCAAAAAACATACAGACCAGGACCAGACTTTCTTCTTTACTATTCTCATTTCTTAGTTAGTAAGCAGCTTTATTTATTTATGTAAGCAATTACGAAATAACGCCTTCAGGGTGATACATTATTGGTCTTTTTTTGAGATAATGGTTGACCAACAGTCCCAGTGTTTTCCCTTGCTTCTTTTACTCATACATAATACCCAACAGATCGACTGATTCATAGTAATAAACAGGCCTAAGGGCTGTTTTTTTCTCAGTAACTGGGAGTGTGTGTCGTCTTCTCAGAAAATGTCATCATTCCTTGTGCTAACATAGTCACTATTTAATGAACCAAAGATAGATGGCACTAAACTTAGTCATCGCAATAAAGACGATCCATAGGGAGGAACATTAGCACTCAGCCAAAGATGTACCACACACGGTCTCAATCACAAAGGTTATTCTGTGAAGTAAATAATCAATTACCCTTGATTGACGATACTTGTGACATTTTAGTAATGTTTTGTATTTCTTCACCAAATAGTGCAATAACTGTACATGTTCATTGTAGCTACAATGAGTCATGCATCTTACCTTAAAGGTATAATTCACTTGAAAATGATTATATTTTCATCATTTCCAAACATGTATGACTCTTCTTTTTCTGTGAGGAATGCCTTCATTTTTTTTGTCCATACGATGAAAGTAAATGGGGTCCAGATTAGTTCACCCCACCCCCCACCCCCCACTGTATGGCAACCCTCTACATTGCGAGTAAATCACTCGCATATGCGACTAAATCTTCACTCTGGGCGACTAAATGATGTCTAATATTAGCCAATTGCTAATAAATTCTCAGATTTTACTCGCCAGTGTGTGAGTTGGAGGCTAAGTATAAGTTTAACTTAAGCGCATCAGAGTTTCACGCTCCGCCAAGCGATCTGTGCTGTTTTTCAGGATGTGCAACGCACCTTTAACGGCAAACATATATATATATCAGTCTGGCGAGTAAACTATAAAATTTACTAGCCAATGGCGATTCAATTGCCAAGGTGTTTGTAGAGGGTTGTATGGACAAAAAATGTTAAATTCGGCCAGCATGTTTAAAGTGCATTAGTGTGCAGGTTAGGTTTTGGTGTTGAGGTAAGGTTGGGGATGGTTATAGAAGATTTTGGCCTCAGGGTTGGGAGGTAGAGGTGTGAGAAAGGCCTGTCCTTATATGCAGTTTAACCTGATCTGGGCCATTATTGCAGGGTTTTTTAGCTAGAGAAATTAGATGGATCAGGGGGTTGGTGGGTGGGCTGGACAAGAGGAGGGGAAGGAGAGAATACAGTCCTGAGGTGGAACTGATATGAATCCGTTCTTTGTTTCATATCAGTGTTGGGCTGCTGTGGGGCTAGTGTTGTTTGGGGCCTGAGGTGACAGGATTTTGGTGTCTAAGAGAGGAATTTCTGCCCCGCACAAGGGGTTTTCCATCACACAGGTCGGGGCAAATAAAAAAAGAATAAAAGAGAATAAGGGTGAGAATGAATCTAACAGTAGCAGAAGGAGTTAATGACATGGACGTGTGTGCTGTTGAATGTATTTGGTAAGATTTTTATTTCTTTCTTTCATCCTGATATTGCCTCGAAGCAAATTGTGCATGCTGTGAGAGAAATGTGTGTGTATGTGTGTAATCTGGCTGCTTTGAAAGTTCAAGGGCGATGAAGTCATGCTTTAGTTACCTTGAGAAGAATTCCAGTGTTTGGTATTTGCGAAGGCCATGAATGATGATAAACCCGGCTATGCTTGACAGATTTCTACATTTTCCTGATCATTTATTTTTGTAAAATAAAATATTTGACATATGTTTTATTAAAATGAATAATGTGTGTGTGTGTGTTTATATATATATATATATATACACACACACACACACACAGACAGACATGTATCTAAGATTTAAAATATAAGTAATATGAATCATATAGTTGATTTGAAGTCCGTCCTTTCCAGAACTTTCCAGTAATTTCATAGCACTCCATTAGAGAGGATCAGACAGAGCTTGCTTTATTGTGTCTCTCAGGTCATCAGCAGCCCACATTCCTCTCTCTTTTGACCTGATAAGTGTCTTTCTGTATCCAGTGTCTATCGGATAACTCAGCACTCCTCTCCCGGGAGCTGCATAAAGCCTGAGTGTGAACAGCCTCGGCAGATTGTGTGTCCGCACCTGAATCTGATACCATTGGGTGAGAAAGTGTGGGATCTTGCAGTTCAGTGAAGACAGCCTCTTGCTTTTGCAATGCATTGTTGTCCATATGAAGTATATCTTGACAATTATGTATTTGTTCTAAAATGAACTAAAATGATGATTTAATTCAGTCAGAAGAACCATGATATCAGTGGATTCAAAATGCTGAGTGCAGGAGGTAAAGTACAGTCAAATCTATTTAAAATAATCATGGCATGTTTTTACTACACTGCTAAAGTAACAAGGAAAATTATATATAAATTTATAAAAATTTTATAAAAAAATAGAAAGAAAACATTTGTCTATATTTTACTATAACATTTTACTACATGTAAGATGCTTGCAGAGGACAAAACATTAAATTCTGAATTGATTAATTAAAATGGACTATTTGAACTGATTCATGGAAATGAATCGTTGTGATATTCATGCTGATCATCAGCAAATATCTGTCAACAAGTCACTTTTGAGTAATTAATTTACAATTTTTTATTTCTATACCATATGAATCTTTTAACCATTCAACTTAATAACATTTTAACTTAACATTTTACTACATTTCTCTAATATTCTAATAATCCAGATGCTTTTTATTAAACAACATGAGAACAAAATGTCAAACTGCTGTGTGTCTTTTTATCATATGATCGGGATCAAGTGCTGAGGTCAGGGGTCACGCTAACGGGTGCTAGAATAAGATTTATGCACCCACAGTCATGTGATCTCAGTTAAGAGAAGAATTATACTGGGACCTTCCCTACAATCAAGACCAGGATTCATCAGGAAGGAGTCCAAGACAAAGTCCGAGATATTCAGTCGACTGCTAAATAGCTTGTCAAAGTGGAATGTTAAATTGTGGGATTAGAGCTCCACTGTCGCCTCGGTCTCATCTCCCTTTCAGTCAAACCATGTTGAATATCATCTGAGGTTTTTGGTTGGACGTCCACTGTTGCTTGTGGTTCTGATGTCACTCTGGAGAAATGCTCTCCTTGGCTTTAAGCTCAGACACTTGGGCTGTTGTTAAGGGTGTTTCTAAGACTCTCAAGACTTGATAAAAGCTTAACTGAAAGGGCTTGATTCCTCAGTATATCAAGTTACTAACATTGGCTCAATGTTCACAAAGCCTGTTTTGTATGGTAATAATGTCCTTCAGAGCCATTAAAGCTTATCTGCGGGGGCGGAGGGGGTTGCGGTATTGAATAGGTCTGGGATTGTGGTGTGTGAGAGGAGCAGTGGTGGTGTCAAAGGATCCTTAACCTGGTATGCAATGCTAAAACCATTTCAGATCAGGTAGTTATAGCATGTTTATGAAAAACTTGCATTTCGGTGATCAGTAGACATAATGGAATGGTTTGAAGATGTAAAAGTGCTGGCTGAATGACCCAGTGCCTTTGCTTAGCGTGATTCATGTCACGGTAAAGGCACGCCAGGTTTAAAGCAAACACACGTGGCTTTCATTTGACACATAATTTAAGGCACGTCAAACATGCTGCTAAATTCTATACGGTAGCTCCGCTTATAACTTCCAGCTTCCCCTGTGTCTCTGAACCATGATACCACTGGCATGATAACACTTTTAATGCTTTGTGAGTGACACATCTCCTTGAATTGTCAGTTTTCATTATGTCAAATTCTCCCCTTGGTAACAAGGGTCTGAAATTAACTCGAGTAACACAATCCTTCATGCTGACCTTAGTTTGCATTGTAAGTAGTGCTGCCTTATTTATGATTGTGCATTTAGAGGGTTTTGTATGGAAGCCAATTTTTGCCACAGGAAAAAAAATCATGCTTTGGTAAATCATGCTTTTGTAATTGACAAGTCATAATTATGAGATCAAACATTTAAATTGACATAAAGTCAAAATATGAAATTATAAAACTATAAAAGTAAAAACTATAATATAAAAAGTAAAAATTAACAATTGTGAGATAAAAATCCAAAATTATGACAAAAAGTTTTTTTACTTTTTGCGTATGACTTACCATGTCATCATTTTGACTTTTTATGTCATAATTATGATTTACCGAAGCATGATTTTTTTCTTACAGTAATTTTCCAATAACTGATTGTCTATTTTGTATTTTCACACAAATTGCTTATAGTATTTGACATTTAGAATGTAAATAAATTTTGCCACTCTAATGTTTAGAAATGAGCAAATATCAAGCACTAGATTAGTTTTTGTTTCAGATTTTTTAGCTGAATATTTAACTGGATGGATTTTAACCTGAATCCATGTGTCTCATTGGATTTATTAGTTTTCTAATAAACAAATGGAGTTAAATTACTTGTAAACTTCAATTCAGACTCCTAGACTTTGTCAACAACCATCATTGTTTAAAACTCTATTCCCACTGGAATGTTCCAGAATAAGCATAATTGACCTGCTGAAGAAAACAAACCCTGATATTAGTCATAAAAAATTCATTCAAAAATGCATGAACGAAAAGCAGCCACAGAGTAATGCTCTCAATGCCAGTTGTCCACTTGAAGCGGTAAAAATCTGACTCATTAACGTTGCTTTTCATGAACAAATGCTGCTAATTAGAGGTGGCAACTGCAGTGAGGAGGCCTGGTCGAATCAGCTCTGAGTGAACAAGCTAATGACAGATAGAGGGGAAGGCGGGCCGCCGGGCAGGGTGACCTTAGTGTGTCCGGCGGGTCAGGAACGGGGAGAACAACATCTGCAGGAATGTGTTTTATAGTGTCCATCACAAAAACAGATCATGCAAACCTTTTGTCTTTTCCTTTCAGATCAAGTATGCTGAAGACACAATGGATCCCCTAGTTCATCTGAGCCCGCTGAGAGTCCGAATCTCTGCTCTCCCGCACCCCACGCGCCCACCTCGTCCCTGGGCACCTGACCCTGCGCCTTTCGCCTTCTCCTGGAGGAGTGAGTAGAGTTTTCACACCGACACACGGGAGAAAGTTACCCTTCCTGTGTAAGTATGACTGCATGGAGGTCTCAGTGGCGTCTGGTCCTGCTCAACTCGCTGACGTGTGGCCTAGAGATCTGCGTGGCGGCTGGGATCACCTATGTGCCCCCTCTGTTGCTGGAGGCCGGAGTGGAGGAACAGTACATGACGATGGTTTTAGGTAAGGTTTCAGTCTAACCTTGGAATGTCCAACTAGGGTTTATGATTGGTTAATGAAGGGCCGTGCTGTAAACAGCAAGTCAAGGTTGTTTCCCACTAAGGAGTCGATCCTATAATGGGGGTCATTATCATAATTACTGGCTAAATCACTTGCTGCCCCATCCAGGTGGTAATCAGGTGCTAATTGGAAGGCACCAGACTGCAGGAAGAGGCCTGGAGGCTCGAGAGGTCAGCAGCTGTGTGGAAGCTTGTATAGTTTTACTGCATCCTGTTAAAATTCTGTGGGACTTTCCTCTGGACTTTCATCAGATAATATAGTCATCATGGGCTGCCTTAGAGCCGGAAGCTTCTTTCTCAGATATAGTGGGTTTGTGCAGTTGACTCTCATGTAAATGTGCTCTTTTTACATTTCTCACCCCCTATGTTCCGTTAATTATGTTAGGAGGTTTGAAATGCATTTTCAAAATTTCACTTCATATATATATATATATATATATATATATATAAATATACACTGCCAGTTCAAGAGTTTGGGGCCAGTACTTTTTTCTAAAATTAATACTTTTATTCAGCAAGGATTCATTAAATAGATCAAAAGTGACAGTCAAGAAAATTCTTTACTTTTTATTCTTCAAAGAATCCTGAAAACATACATAATAAGCATCACAAACATTATAAGCATCACAACAGTTTTCAACAGTGATAATAATGCTAAATGTTTCTTGAGCAGCAAATCAGCATATTAGATGATCTGTGACACTGTATATGTGACACTGAAGACTGGAGTAATGATGCTGAAAATTCATCTTTGCATCACATGAATAAATTACATTTTAAAGTATATTGAAGTAAGTAAATTTGTATTACCCCTTGGTAACAAGGGTCTGAAATTAACTCGAGTAACACAATCCTTCATGCTGACCTTAGTTTGCATTGTGTAAAAAGAATGTTCCGTGGCATAGCCTTATGTTTATTATCAAAGTAATATCTAGACTCGTCCCTGTTTTTTTTTTAAAGAACAAAATTTAAATGTGAACCTCATACTTTTATTTAATCTCTTGTGTTAATTATTCAGTAAAAACAGTTTGTTTTGACTTTGTAAACTTGCCTAAATCATCATTTTTGAGCTGAGAATACATTTTTAAGTAAGTTAGCTATGCATTACCAACATAATTGCTGTGGAGTTTACTTCAAATGAACAGTAGTTTCTGGTATCATGGTATTCATATAAATCTGACCTGCTTTACATGGTCAGTGAAGTTAAATGGTTGGATTTAACTTTACTCATACAAGGTTAGTCATAATGATACACTAGTCATACAGTAGAAAATATATTCTTCTAAAGCTTTTTAACAATAATGAGTGACGAGTGACTTTTTGAGTGAGTGAGTGAGTCATTGATCCGTTTAACCGATTTGTTCAGAAACACTGATTCAGTTAGACACGAAACACAGCTACTGTTTGTATGATGAAACTGATGAAACTGATGAAACCGCATGAAACAGATGAAACTGGCAGAACAAACGAAATAACAATATTATTCCTAAAATGTATTATGTATTACCTTGTTTGTTGATTAGTTTTATGAGTCAATTTACTTTTTACCGTTAGTATTACTCCGCTTGTCTCTGTTTGCATGTTTCAGAAAGATTGTCAGTTTGTGTATTATTAATGAAGGTTTTTTTTAGTACTTGATTCTTGCTGTAGGTTACAGGTCACCAGTAGGTGGCAACAAGTGTCTTTTTCAGTTAGTCATTGAATAATTCGCTCAACCTATTTGTTCGAAAACATTTACTCATTTAGGAACAAAGCAAGTGACGTCTTTATGAGTGAATCATTAATCAACTCAACTGATTCATTTGGTTCATTTAGGAGAAAAGCACTGCTAATTTGGTTTGCTTGGAGAAAAAATGGACCTGCAACCTGCAAAATTGTAACTAAAATATAAGTGAATTAATATGAAACTTAATGTTTACTGAAATGTTGTATAAAACAGTATCACACTTAATTAAATAATGCTTAATTATGCCACAAATTATGTTGATATAGTTTAATTAATTAAAAGCGAACCATATCAGAACTATGGTGAGAGTTGGAGATGGTGAGATAATTCTATTAGCTACGACTTCTTCTCTTTTGTAATAGTTCTAGAAAAGTCATCAATAAGGATGACCTTGGGGGCTAGTTCTGGAATAGAGCTGGGGGAAGTTGTCAAGGGACGGGTGAAAAGCAGGGGGTTTGTCTAGGCATTGGGACAGCAGGGTGGAGGTCCTACAGAGATGGACTGGGATAGACCCCTGATGGGCTCCATTCAGGACTGAAGGAATGGGTGTAAAATAGTTGCATCTGCGGAGCCCCATTTTGGCATATGCTTTGTGCCAAAGTATTGTGCTTGTTTTTTCTTTGACCATCCAATAATGGACTATATGATGAGATCATTATTAGATCTTTCACAAATTCACATAATCTTGAGCCATTAATGCAAAAATGTGCACTTTTTAGTGGTGCTAGCTGTTTAGACTCTACAATTAGATAAAACATATTTTCCTTATTTATTTAAATACTTAAAATAAATCCACTATGGTGCATAATACACTGAAATAACGAATGCTAATGAAGTCTTTGTTATTTTTTTTTGGTTTGTTTTGGTCTCTTGACTATAGCCCTATTTAAAAAAAAAACCTGTTTAATGAAGCTCTAAATACAAAATGAACTTGTAGATTTGAATAATTTCCGCACAGGTTCTTATAGATTCTTCAAATGGAGATGATAAGCTTTCTATTTGCCAACGTTGAGCAGATGGCCCACATAGACGGAGCAATGTAACACCAAATATGAATTTAGCACCTGGTTGTTTTTCATCCTCCTGAAAGGTGGCGGCTGCTCTGAGTGTTCTCACACATGTCTCATAATCAGATGGCAGGGTGACAGTCAGTGCCAGAGACGCAGAGCTCGCCATCGCTCGTGGTTTAATATCTGAGCTCAGGAAGAGCTAGATGTAATCGAGAGCAACTCTGAAGCAAATCAAGTTACCTGAAGTGCATAGAGTGAAGTAAGTGATCGAATATGGTCTGTTCTTGTTGAAATCTGTTTTTAGTCATATTTTCTAGTGCGCTTTGCCTCTCATTCGTGTTCTAGCAACAATTATTGCATTTGAAAAGCAAATAGCCTCTCTCTGCATGGTCAGAATGTGGAAAGCTTGTGTTGTTGGAAGTTTCGTGTCATTTTGAGAGAAGACGTCCTTCACCTGATTGACATGTCGTGCCCAGAAGAGTTGTGGGAGGAAATGATATTCAGAGAGGGAGTGCGTTGGTGTTGTATTTCGTATGAGATGCTTTGTTTGTACATGTATGGAGAAGAACGGCGGGTTGTGGATGAAGTCATTGGTGGAGGTAAATGTTGTAGCTAGCAGATTTGATGATAGGCATGAACAGCTTGGCATAAAATAAACAGTTGCAACTAATGGTTATTTTGATAATCTGCTTATCTAATTAGATTCAGGTGATTTATGAAACAGTGAATCATCAGCTTTTAATGTACTGTTCAGTTTTTGCCTTTTTTAAGAGGCTGTGCATGTGCTAACTTAACAATAAAGACTGATGAATCAATTAAAAAAATATATACTTTTAATGAACTTAAGGACAAAAACGTCTCTTTTAGTAATAATAAAATATTATTATTATTTATAATAATAAAAATAAATAAAATATAATTATATAATATATAATAATATATGAATAAATTACATTTTAAAGTATATTGAAGTAAGTAAATTTGTATTAAATTATAATGTTTCACAATGCTATATTTTGACTCAAGTAAATGCAGCCTTGGTGAGCATAAGAATTGTTTCAAAAACATTAAAAAAATATAACAGTAGTCTACACAATAGATTAATTAAAAAAATATAATTATTATATATAAAATGAATTTAAATATTAGTAATAAATACATTAGTGGTTTATGTATGCCACAGTCTCAAACCATTTAAAGTGTGCAGTTTCAAAGAGAATTATTCGCTTTTGTCTACAAGAGACAAATGTCCAGCGACGTGCATGATTGTTTTTATTCTTTTCATCCTAGAATAACCAGCCCTATGACTTTAAATATTTAGCCTCTGTGTTTGAGTTTTTTTTCCAGCATGCCATATGAACAGATACATTATTTTCTGCCCACAAATGGCTTCCACATGGCTTTTGCTGTAAATGAATCTCTCTCCAAGACTATTTGCCTTGCAACCAAAACAGAAAAAAAGCAGTTCACAAACGTGCATGTGGCCACTTTGCACCAGACGGACAGAAGATGCGTGGTGTGTTAATACATACTACACACCGCTGTCTTTGTCAACAGCTGCAGTGGAAAGCAAAGAAAGATCCTTTGTGCTCATTTCCATTCACAAGCTATATAACCTCATAATGTCGTTGCCATTAGAAGTGCTTTCAAAAGGTTTTGTGTGTGGTTATACGTGATTCCAGAGGTTTTGTTGGACTGTTTCTTAATGGAGTGGGGTTTGGAGGCATTTTATTCATTTTAATGTTATGGTGACCTGAGAAATACATGGGCTTTTTGGACCAGATTGATGCTCATGTGATGAGTTGTTTGTGATCTCTTCTCGAACTAACAGTGCATTGTAGGTATACGTTTTTTTCCCTGGAACTTAAACCCATGACCTTGGTTTTGTTAAAGCCATGCTTTTCCATTGGAGCTACAGAAACAATTAGGATGACTATAATGAATTGCACTGTGTAGTATATAAAAGAATCATATGATTAATTGTCTCGAACTGTTGCAGACAGTACAAAGGCACCTTTAAAAGGAAGTGGGCAGAAGCCCACTCTCCCTCCACTTTGGGAAAAAAACAGCTTGTGTTGACTTACAGGCGCAGTTGACCGACATTGTTAAATAAATCTTTTTATGGTAGGCAGTTCCATGGTTCTCTACAGTACTTACATTACACATGGTTTCTCAATACCTGCTCTGTGCCTTTCATGCGGTTGCCTTAAAATTGTTTTAGGTGTGATATTCCACACATGCTTCCATTTCCCGGTTTACAGCTCTTGCGGAAATGTGTTTTTGTAGCATGTGAGAGTTTGCAAACATTGCCATGATGCCAAAACCCCCCAGCATAAATTAGGCTCAAAAACACTATATACTCTACTGTTCAAAAGTGTGGGGCCTGTAAGAAGTTTTTTAAGAAATTAATACTTTTATTCAGCAAGGACAAAATAAAATTAATTAAAAGTGACAGGTAAGACATTTATAATGCTACAAAAGATTTCTATTTCAAATAAATGCTGTATTTTTGAGCTTTCTATTCTTAGAAGAATCCTGAAAAAATGCATCATGGTTTCCACAAAAACATTAAGCAACTGTTTACAGCATGGCTAATAAACATTTCAAGAAACATTTCTTCAGCAGCAAATCAGCATATTTGAATTATTTCTGAAGGATCATGTGATATTGAATAGTGGAGTAATGATTAACTAATTAATGTTTTTATATTCTTTTTCCATTAAACCTATTAAGATTTGTACCATGTGCACTGAGTAAACTGACTCCAGTGAACTTTTAATTGCATTTTGAGCATGTTCAGGTTTCCACCACGCACTTGAATAAAAATAGCTGCTGAAGATCTAGACTTGAATCGAAATGGGAATCAGTGCCCAACCAGTGCACTGAGTCATCTGCTTTAATTAGAAAAGCTGTGGGGACGAGGGAGCAGAGCCAGAGACTGGTCACCTTAAACTACAGGCAGCATTACAGCAGGCTGAAGACGAAGCCAAAAGATAGATGCCATGGCTGTGATTCTTTGACATGTTGTCTCCAATGCCAAAAAAATAATAATTCTTGTTTAATATTCATATACTTTTTCGTTAGGTATTGGACCTGTCCTGGGACTTGTCTTCATCCCCCTAATTGGCTCAGCCAGCGATCACTGCAACAGTAGCTACGGCCGACGGCGACCCTTCATATGGCTGCTGTCGTTGGGAGTTCTCCTTGCCCTTTTTATCATACCACATGCTGACGTGTTGGCCGCCAACCTGAGCTGGGGCAGCACCCGCCGCAACCAGGCTCTCCAGGTGGGCCTGCTCATCCTAGGCGTGGGCCTATTGGACTTCTGCGGACAGGTGTGCTTTACGCCACTGGAGGCGTTACTCTCGGACCTCTACCGTGAACGTGATGACTGTGGACAGGCTTTCGCTATGTTCTCCTTCATGGTAAGCCTTGGAGGTTGCGTAGGCTATTTGCTACCCGCCCTTGACTGGAGCGGAGGGCTCCTTTCCTTCTACCTGGGTGGTCAGGCTGAGTGCTTGTTCTCCCTCCTCATCCTCATCTTCATGGTCAGCATGTTAGTGACCATGAAAGTGTCTGAGGAGCCCTCGTCCACCCTGGAACCGGGGCCGTCGGAGCCCGGACAGTGTTTTCCACGCTCGTGCTGCTATCTGTTTCAGTGTAAGCTGCGGGCTCTGAAGTCCGGCCCGCTCATGTGCCTGCTGAGGACTTGCTGGTCCATGACACCGGCCATTTATCGCAGCTACTGCCACGTGCCGCATGTCATGCGACAACTGTGTTTGGCGCAGCTCTGCAGCTGGATGGGTGTCATGTCCTTCATGCTGTTCTACACAGATTTTGTCGGCGAGGGATTGTACGAAGGAGTTCCCAGCGCCGCTCCGGGTACCGTTCTCAGGCAGCGCTATGATGAAGGTTAGTAAGTAAAATCAAAATCGACCCTATTTATTTTTTAAAGCACATTTGTGGTCTTTATGTTGAATGATTCATCTTTGTCTACTATAGGTTATTGTTCTGTTTAAACTAGTAATTGATTTGTAAACTCATATTTGGCCTTGTATAGGGCTGCTCAATTTAGGGAAAATCTGATAAAAAAATAATGTGATTACTGCATTTACCAGAAAGTAGATTGGGTAAAAACTACATTGTTGAGAGAAAAAAAAAACGAATTTAAGTTGCATCGGTGTACAAGTCACATTTTATTATTATATTAGAAAATATTGTAAAATACTGATAAATAAATAAAAAAATTCTTTAAATTTAACGGTATTCAGAACAGGGATAAAAATTATATGTATAAAATAACAATAAATTATAGTGACATTGATTACAAACATCAATTATAAACGGCAAGCCTAAAAATGTATTTAAAGCAAAATGAGAGGTAGAGTGTACCTCTCTAATTCAACACAAATCTTAATGTATGCACTTTTCTTAAGTTTTGTGTGCATGATTTTAATTGCATTATATAAGTTGCAGCACATTTTAGATGATAAAAAATGTGGCATTCCACAAAATGTGGTATATATCAATATGAATTTATCAACCATAAAATTTAGAGCCCGACCGATATATCGTTTTGCCGATATTATCGGCCTATATAAGCCTGTCACAGATATATCGGTATCGGCGAATATGCTGCCGATATGAATTTTTTTTTACAGAACATATAACGCAGATTAAATGCTTATGAATGGTGTAATTACTTAGTTTGTCCAGCAGAGACATTGTTTGCTACTGGCGACCCAGGTCACTGTAGTGTAGAGATGCGCGGATGAGATCAAACTTCACCCGAGTCCGCTGCTTCAAATTATCCGCCCACCACCCACCCGCACCTAAATTCATTTTTAACAGCAGATTCAGTGACGTTAGAGACTAGAGCTGATCTGCTGGAGGGTTCATTTTTAACAGCAGATTCAGTGATGTTAGAAACTAGAGCTGATCTGCGCATCACGGCACACGGGTCTGCGGCGCATTAAAGCCTGTGTTATGGCCACCGGAGCTGATCGCGGCCACACAGTCAATGCTGGTGTTTATACCGGCCGCGCCGTGGCCCAGAACTCATGCTTATCACATCGGTCACATAGCGCTATTGTATTTTGTCGCGCCGCGCCGCTCGCATCCGGTGTAGAATAGAACCCATTATAATCAGTGATGTTGTCTATACTGGATGCAGTAAACTGATGCCTTGTTCTATTTATGACGTACTGACACAAAGTAACCTAGTTGGAGAGACTCAGTGCCAAGTAAATAAACAACAATTTCCCCGTCTTTTACTCTCACAGAGAGCTTATCATATTCGTTTGCTACATTAGTAGGGCCCTATGATTTCCGCGATGCAGAAAACATGGGCCCTGTCCCAAATTGAACACTTCATGTGCACTTGTGGTCTTACAGACTTATGTCCGTTAAGTCCACCGTTAAGTGCTGACTCAGAGGAAGACCGCGAGGGTTTAGGGTGCCATTTGGGACAGGGCCCAACAAAGAATTTGTGAAAAAAAAATATTATTCATTATATTATTATTTATTCATTTTATATGTTTACATTTGGAAAAGATGTGCTTCCTGCATAAACCCGCCCCTGTTGGCTTGGCAGTAGCTTGCTTGCCTTACACAGTTACCTCGTTTCATTTCTTAATTCAAGTTATATATATTTTGTTCTATTTGTGTTATTTAAGTTATTTATAATAAGTGAAGTGAAGTTTACTGTTAAGTGCACTGATGTCAGACTCATTTTGAATAATAAAGTTTATTGTTAAATTGTTAAATACCCTGCCTCCACTATATAGGCCTATGTTTGTCACATCATTATAAGTGTTTGATCAACACATTTGAGTTATCATTGCAAAAACTGTGTTTATGTGTATATATTCTGTTTATGTAGGCTATACACTGTATTCTATATACAGTACCAGTCAAAAGTTTGGACACACGAATGGGAAGTGTGTCCAAACTTTTGACTATACTGTACTATAATATAGCCTACCCATAAAGAATATCGTCCAATATATCGATATCAGTCTTTTTTTTACTCCCTAATATCGGTATCGGCATCGGCCCCCAAAAAACCCATATCGGTCGGGCTCTAATAAAATTACAATACCAATATTTATGGATGTCTCAATTTTCAAACATGAAACCATCTAACTTTTATTTTGGTGAAACACCTTACAACTTCATGGTTGACACGTTGCGTTTCCAAATGCACAATATAAATGACAAAACTGCAGAAATAAGTTTATGTGGAGCCGCTCTGAGATACTAAAAAAACCTGGGCCCATATTCACAAAACATTTTATTTTACCACTAAGAGTTCTCCTAAATAGCAGTAAAAGTTTTTAGCTAAGAGTTTTCTCTTAAAACCTATTCACAAAGCTGCTGAGACAAACTTTTACTATGTCTTAAGCTAAGAGTAAGGGCGGGGTTGACCTCGTTGCTATGGATGATGTCAGCATGATTACTAACTATGCACACAGTGATTGGCTGTTAGGGGCAAGCTCTGTCAGAAATTTATACATGGAAATATTGTAGAGCACAATTTTATGTTGTCATATTCAAATAAAGGTTTAATAATAAAAATGGTAATTGCCACATTCAAATAAAGATTTTAAAATGCAGGCTAAGAGTCACTAATTAAACAAGTATATGTTCAGCTAATTGTCAGCCTCTTACATGTATGCTTCTTGTAAACAATTAGTGAATATGCGTATAAACAACCTTTTAATTAACAGAGTGGAATAATCATGGCTGATAGTAAGACATGCAAACGTAAAAGAAAACCAAACTGGACTCAAGAAGAGCTGTTACTTCTTGCCCAACTGGTTAATGAAAACAAGGATATAGGCTAATCAAAGGAAAATTGTCCCCGACAAGTTCTACAACAGTCGTAATACCCCCGTGATTAAGGCGATATACCTTTTTAAAAGCTCATTATCATCAAATGTTTCTAAAAATGTTTACGTTCCGAGGCAGATTGCCAGCAACAGCCATTTTAGTATAGTTGTGATTTGATCTTAGTGACTTGGGAGTCCTCTTCACTACTCCTAACGTTTCACAGATTTAGGAGCTAGATTTAGCGCTAAAACACTTTGTGAAATACTATTAAAACAAAAATTTAGGAGTCCTAAATTTATTTTTTATATTTTCTCCTAAATCGGCGAGTTATGAGCTACTTTTAGCCTTAAGATGTTTTGTGAATACAAGCCCTGATCATGAGCTGCTTGCGTGTAAACGAACACAGTGCTGCATTACACTCTGTCTACTTTTCACAATCTAATTATTTTTCTAATTTGTTCGGATTGAATATCATTTAGAAATACACGATACAGAAATAAATCGGTTGCGAACAGCAGTTCATGCAAATTTATTATAGAGATGAAAATTAATGTCCTTCCAAACATGACTTTTGTGGAAAACAAAAAAGATGTTTTGAAGAATGTTTCAGCTTTTTTGTCCATACGATAAAAGTCAATGGGGAGCAGTTGCAGCTAGGTGTTGAGTAAGTTTCTTACTTTTCCGCTGAACTGAACAATCTGAATCCAGAACTGTTTTGTCATAATGTTGCATTTCAAGCAGGTCATGCAATGTTTGATTTCCCAAGAGATTAATGATTAATGACATTATTTATTTCCGAGTCACTCTCCGACTCATGCGTCATGCATTCCCACTCAGAGGCGTTCCTGTTAATGTTTTGTTAATGTTAAGGGACATTTTGTTGGTTAATGTTTGCACATAGATTCTCAGTTTTGTCTGGAGGCTCTAATTAGACAGCAATAATGAAAAGAAAGGATATCAGTGTTTGTTTCATGGAGTTAAGCATAATAAAGAACATTACCTTCACCTTATTTCACTGTCTGGGGTCAAAAGGCAGTTTTTCTAAAGGAATATGTATTTTTTTTCACTGTCCGTAAACTTGCTTTCCTGCTGTTGGTGGTCTGTCATTTCCGTCCTCTGGCCATATCGTCTGTCTCTACACTGTGAACTTGTATTCACCTCCACATGTGGCCTCTGTCAGCCTGGTGCTTGAGCTTCCAGCAATGTTCATAAAAACAAATGCATGTCTTTAGCTAGTCAACAACTAGCTTACAAAATCTATGCCATGTTAAGCTAGCATCTGGACCTCTCCCACTGAGCTTTGACACCAGCAGAAAGCTCCTTTAGCAAAACATTTTGACAGATGTGGTCAAGATCAGTGTGCAAACAAATTAAATCTGTCAGTGTAGTCGACCGCAAACTGTGCCCCATGTAACAAAAAATGCTGGAGATAGTTGTTCAGTACAGTGAACATCTCAGCCCTCTCCAGTTGTGTTGAAATTATGAATTCCTTCTGTGAGGAAAGTTCCTGGCCTGTTTGAAGAACAACGCCAAAGCCTGCAAACACATGCCTTAGTAAACATCACTCGTAGGATTTATTCAAAGGAAACATTCTCCATTATGCTCAAATGGGCAAAGCAGACCGTTTGAAATGACCTCATCTGTCAAAATCACAAAGGCTGGGGATTGTTGTTTACTTGGACATGCAGTTGTTGAAAAGAACGGTGTGCCCACCGGTGTCCTTTGAATTATCTTGTGATAATTACCAGTTTACTGTACATTATCACTGTATGGAGTCAGTAAGGTTTTTGAAAGAAGTCTCTTATGCTCAGGCTGCATTTATTTGATCATAAATAGAGTAAAATAGCAATATTGTGAAATTTTAATACAGTTTAGAATACTGTTTTCTATTGTGATATATTTCAACATGTAATTTATTCCTGTGATGCAAAGCATCATTACTACAGTCTTCAGTGACGCATGTTCTTTCAGAACATTTTGCTATTTTGCTGCTCTAGACACATTTCTTATTATTATGAATGTTGAAAACAGTTGTGCTGTTTGATATTTTTGTGAAAACCTTGATTTTTTTCCCAGAATTCTTTAATGATTAGTAAGTTAGTCTTTCACTTTTGACAACTTAATTAATTCTTGCTAAATAAAAGTATACATTTCTTTTAGAAAAAAACGTACTGACCCCTAACATTTGAACGACAGCATACATACATACATATAATTATCTAATTTAAGGCATGTGAACAACAGTGAAATATCATTAAGTACCATTATATAAAAATATTTGATTGTGCAATGCTGAGATTCACTTGAATCAATACTTAAATGATTACGAATCAAAATCAATCTATTCATATCTATAATTATCTAATCAGAACCAACCAGTTTCTCATGTGAAATTCTCTAACATCACCCCTGCAGGTATCCGTATGGGCAGCCTGGGCCTGTTCCTGCAGTGTGCTACCTCAACCTTCTTCTCGCTGGTCATGAGCAGACTAGTGTGTCTCTTTGGGTCCAGGACGGTCTATCTGAGCAGCATGGTGTGCTTCACCATCTCCGCTCTGGTCATCTGCTTGTCTAAGAGCGTTCTGTTGGTCACAGCTATGTCTGCCCTAACTGGCTTTGCCTATGCCACACTGCAGACACTGCCTTACACGCTTACCTGCCACTACCACAAAGAAAAAGAGGTAGGCATTTCATACTTACATATATTTTCTGTCTTTTCTTGTATAGAAAATTGCATCATGTATATAGACTCAAAATTGTTTCACAATCCTTTTTTTTTTTCTTCACTATTTTTAAAAAAGGAAACATTGTTAAAATATATCACAAAAGCTGAGTTTGAACTGGCAGAAACCAAATAAGCACCATATGTCAGTTAGAATCTGGCTTGCAACATTTCCTGATAGAAAAAACCTTATCCTTTATAAAAATAGTAAAAATATTTAGCAAAACTTTGTGAGCCTATATACATAGGTTTTCAGTGTGAAAACAATATATACACACTAGTCAGCATTTAAAGTGGATCAAAACCTTTCATCAAAGTTGTCCTAAAACCAAAATGTGTTTTTGTCTTAGGACAACTTTGATTAACTTTTTTGATCCACTTCAAATGTTGACTACTGTATATAACATTTACCTTATCATTTACTGTCATGCCTTTATGGTATCTATAAATAACATGGCAAAAATAATAAAAACTAGATATATTTGTTCCAAATGTCTCACTTGTTTCTCATCACTAATGTTCTTCAGGTGTACATGCAAAACAGCAAAACCAAAAAAACGCACTCAAATGGATGCACCATCACAAGGGATTCTGTTTGTCTGATACTAGACAACGGCCCTGGAGATCTCAACCACAAGAGTGGCATTTCCAATGGGCATGTTCCTTACAGTAGAGATGAACCAGACAATTACCCATCTCTCCATCAGAACGGTGCCCCCCTTGGTCTGGAGTCAGAGGATTTTGAGAAACGTGGGGTGGGACTAGACTTTGCCATTCTGGACAGCACCTTCCTTCTCTCTCAGGTCTTCCCTACCCTCTTCATGGGCATGATCGTCCAGTTCACAGAGTCCGTCACCGCGTACATCGCCTCCTCTGCCATCTTTGGTGCCATTGGCATCTATTTCGCCACCCACATCATCTTTGACCAAAGGGCCCCCGGAAGCTGAAAGAAGCAGTAATCATGTGAGTCATTTCACAGTTGACCTTTTACTAAGTGTCATGTTAAATGTTACTGACTAATCTACGGAAAGTGATGGGGAAAAAAATGAGATGGGAGGAAAAATTATATTTCAATGCTTTTGTGTTCTCTCACAAAAGTATTGCGTTCTACTGAGAAAATTTGCATTTGCTCACAAAACTTTTGTGATGGAAATAATAGGAAGACGGTGGAAAATGCAAATGTTTTGCTTGCAAACAAAGCATTTCTCAGGGGACCGCAATACTTTTGCGAAAGAATGCAAAGTTTTTTTAGGGGAGTGCAATACTTTACAAGAGAACACAAATGTTTTGCGAGAGAATACAAAATTTCAGGGGAACATAATCCTTTTGCAAGAGAACGCAATATTTTTCTCCCAAATCGTGTATATATATACTGTATATATTAGTGCTGTCAAACGATTAATCGCAATTAATTGCATCCAAAATAAAAGTTTTTGTTTACATAATATATGTTTGTGTACTGTGTAGATTTATTATGTATATATAAAGACACAAACATACAGCATATATTTTGCATGTATTTACTTGTATATATTTGTATTCATATAAATTATATATAAATATATTTAATATATAAATGTAACACATTTTTCTTAAATATATACAGGCATGTGTGTGTATTTATATATAT
>NW_015666566.1:227949-234287 GCF_001515625.1 Sinocyclocheilus rhinocerous
TAGATAATGCCCACTTAGGAAGTACCAATCCTAGCTTAGAAAAGTTTTTGCTTATTCTAATGCAATGCTATGGAAGTCCTTTGTACTACATTTTACTGACTGCATTTTTTATCCTTTTTTCTTCATAGGTCATGTTTGCTTTGAGGATGAATTGTGCTTTCTCAGATCTCTATGGGACCAATGGACACATCAAACTGGACTTGATGTAATTCCTGTTGTGTTTTAAAGACTTTTTGTAAAGAACTATTTTATTGTGTATATATATTTTTATATTGATAATATATACATATATGTATATCCCTATGGGAATTTTTATGCAACCCGTTTTGGCGAGGTCTGTATTTATGTAGTACTTTAAAGGGGTCATATGATGTTGCTAAAAAGAACATTATTTTGTGTATTTGGTGTAATGAAATGTGTTTATGTGGTTTAAGGTTAAAAAAACACATTATTTTCCACATACTGTACATTATTGTTTCTCCTCTATGCCCCGCCTTTCTGAAACGCGTCAATTTTGGGCGGGCTAGAGTGAGCGGAGGCTGGCGGCTAGAGTGAGAGGAGGCCGGCGGGCTTGAGAACGGCGCGGCCGGTGGATTCGACGCAGGAGCGTCCGGAGGGCTTGCGGCAACCACATGTGTTACAGATCTTCTTTATGCACCAAGAGCTTGTAACACTCCAAAGAGAAAGGAAAAATTGACATTGCATCATATGACCCCTTTAATCTTGTTTGACTTGTTTGTCAGACAAAAGTGTCTTAATATTTTTTTAACCTGAAATCTTGGTCAGTAACCAAGACTAATAGCACAATATTGTCATGTATAAAATCTCAATCTGGTGTTCAAATGACAATCTGGGATATTTTTCTACAGGTAACTTTACACACAGACCTAAGCTACCTATTCAAAGTGTTGCAAACCATTATCACCAATATGACTTTTCTGTTACAGTAGGTTACTTTTACATAACTTTAACATTTTTAATGTTCTATTTAAGTAATGCATCTGTAAGTACACTCACCATTGGCCAGAGAGTATGTGTGTGGAGCTTTATGTGTATGAGTGTTATGGGGTGTGAAAAGTTGCAAGATTCTCAGGATGGACTTGTTGTCCAGTTGAAAAAAAATCACCAGTCCAATCACAGCACAATGAACTAATAAAAGAGGTACTGATATTTTAAATGCTCACAAAATGTTCTTATTCTTTCTTTTTTTATTTTGAATGAACTATTTCAAATGTTGAATTATCACATCTAATGCAGTATGTCTATTGTTTACAGTTAAAATTCAGATATATTTTTTCCTTTGTGATTTTCGTCAAACGAATGCCATAAGCAATTTTGTTTTGTTTTGTTGCGTTATGTCTGTTTGTCCCCTGCAACAGTGGCATATATAAATAATTTTCACTATTCAATAAATTTCCAATGGATAATGTACTTTTTTCTTATTGAATAGTCACATAAGTGAAATATAGTGTAACACTGTTTCATGTTAAGTTGAACTTATATTTTAATATTTTAGAAATTTCCTCTCCCTCTTTGGATTAAAAAAAAAAAAAATTTCTACATCAAAAATCTTTAGTTCCATTGAATTAAATATTTATTAGCCTATATTAGAGAAAAAGAACACAAGCTACATTTTTTTATAATCTTTTCCTGAATGTTTAAATGATGTTTGGTTAATCGTTTTGTCAACTGAGGATAAAACTTTTAAAAATTAAAACCTAAAATGGCATAAACTAATTTTGAAGCTGTAACTTAGTGCAGTGTCATGTTATGAAGTGGATACATATGACATGACATGACGCCACACACAACTACTCAATGTTCTCTTTTGTTCCTTGAATTATAGACTTCTGAAATGTTTGGACAATTAATGCTGCAGATAAATGGGTCAGGATTTTGCATGTAAAAAACAAACTACATTGTGCTTTATCTGGCATCCATAGGGATTATGTCTGACTCAGTTTTAATTATAGTTTATTCATTACTTTCGGCCCTGAATTAAGAGAAATTATTATTTGTTTCCATTCAGAGATGATTAAACATCTTTAAATATAAAGATACCAGTTACTAGGAGTCTGGTCTTATAATATTCTAAAAGGCAAATACAGTGATTATATTATATTTCTAAATTTAAGTGTTTAAACAATGTTGATATTGCACAAACTTTTCCCTGTATGTTTAAATGATAAACTAATATTAACATAATTTAACATTTTGACTGATTTAGGTTAATTAAATTTGAGAATTGGTGAGTTTTGATATGCCAGTCTCAAATATCATTAATCCCCAAAGAAATTAAAATAAAAAGCCTAATACCTTCTCCAAAAGAATATTAGATGTCATGTTATTAACAAAGCCAGATATTAAACATTTGACCATACTGGGACCTCGCACTGTACAAGAGGATTATGTGCTGTACAATTATGGATAACTAATCATAATAATTGTTATAAATAATATACAAAAATATTTAACACTAACGTGGTGTATTTTGAGTGACTGAGTATTTGATGCGCTTGAGATCAACATAATGAGACAGCGCCTCCTGTTGGACACATAGGGTCTTTCGTTTTTATGTACCTGCCAGGTGTAAAAGACATTATCTATCTATCTATCTATCTAGTGCTCAGTCAAAGCAACATCGGCGATTAATGGAGTTCAGCTCGCGCTCGGAAGTGCCTAATTACGTCCAACTATGTGTTTTTACCCAGATGAATAAATCAAGGGGGCACATTCAAAATATAGCTTAGTGAAAGCTTCCTGAGCAAACAGCGCAGGAAGTGTTTTGCAGGATTGACATGGCTCCGTGGTGACAACTGGCCCGTTTTTACACCTTCCGTCTAAATAAGGAAGCGGTCCGTCGGGCATATGACCGCCGGTCCAATTTGGGAGCTGCCAACGAAGCCCATCATTACGCCCCATGTTCTCTCGCGCTCGCTCTCCCCGGGGCCGCTCGCTTGGATTGACAGCGATTGGGTTTTGGCGTTCAAACTGACCCCCGGCGGCGGTGAGGTCAGCGTGATGTCATCCTGAAGGTGAGTGATGTCATCCCGAAGATCTCCCAGGCAAGGTGAGCTTGCATTTTGGTGAGTGTGTGGTGCTCCCCATCCAGAGAGGTGAAACATGGTAATCATCATCGCCGCCACCGCCACCAGCTCAAGCTCTGCCGCCCTGCTCTTCTCATCTGCCGAGGGGCTTATTGCGTTACACGCTCGCAGCCCCGACCTGCCTTCCAAAAATAAGCCCCTGCCACCATGCCGAAAGAAGAAAAACAAGAGTGGTATTTTTAGTGGCATTAATTTTGACCACGTGCCCCGAGGGTAAACCGGATGGCCACTGCGCATATATATATATATATATATATATATATATACACACACACTGTAGGATATATAATTATTTTTAATTTAACTTTAATTATGCTAAATTAATATATATTTTAATTGTATTATTATTAGGCCCCTATTACTATTATGCATGTGCATGTTGCATGTGTCCTAAAGCAATGACATATCTATTAAAATAAACCCTAGTGTCAATCACTGCCGAATTTCCCAAGGCTCAAACATGACACGAATGCTTGGACGAATTTAGACACCAACTAATTTTACACAGCGTCCATCTGCTTGTCGTACATGCCAGAACTGCAGGGCTTTTTTTCCATGTCACAGTATAAGAAATGAGCCAGCATGAGAGAAAATGCAGAACAAAGGCTCTGTGCATCTCCTGGATCCACCCACTTGTGCAGAACGCATCCTGCAGATTGAGTAAATGAGATGCTGTGTGCCACATTGTCATGTATGTAACTGATGTTCTGTTCAATCAGGTCTAATAGAAATCTCAGCGGTAGAGAGAGGAGTGATTAGTCTATACGGCGTGAAAAGCAAGCTGTTTGTCGCAATGAGCAGCCGCGGAATGTTATACGGAACGGTAGGTATGCCTGTCGTTTTATTTCATTGTATTGTGCAGAAAACGCCACTTCAGTCTTGCAGTGTAAAATGGGTCAGTGACAAATAAGGATTCATCTGGTTTTAGATTATAAAAATGCCAAGTTCTTAGAATGTAGGCTAGTCTTATTATGTCTTAAGATGGTTTCATAAAAAAGTTTTTGTATGTATCTATTTATTTAATGGCTATAAAATGTCAAGTGGTGTAACATTAAGATAAAGTAAGGCCTACTTTGATATTTTCTAGGCCTATGTAATTTGAATGTGAATGTAGCCTATAGGCCTACAATCAAAAACAGTTTTCAACAAACATCATAAATATCAAGACATTTTCTTACTTCGTTTGACCTGAACAAAATGTGCCTTTCCTTAAAGGTCACAACACCATCCGACATTTTTGACTCACAAAATATCATATTATCAACATTGGGCCGAACGGTTCTCGTTGCGAAACCGTGCCGTTCCATGCCGATCTAGGACATTTGGCACAGTTCGCTTTCTTTTTTAACTGTAATGTGCTGGTGCTACGAAATCAGGATTAGAATGTACATAACCTTGAAGACTGGTGACTGAATGCCTAATAAACACTGGAGCGAGAGCGATAAGGAGAATGTTAGCCACAAAAAGTGTAAAAGTTCCCAAACTAGAATTTACTGACATAAAATTAGGGGAATAATAGCCTACAGTGAATTGATAAATGAATTTGAAGTTAGCTAGCGTAATGTGTCTCACTGACGAGAAAGACGTGTAGAAAACACTTTAGAAACCATTACCAAAACATCAAACCAACGGCTTGTAATCATATCGTGCCGAAACGTTTTCATATGGAAATGGAAGTAGAACCGTTCGACACGATGGTGTAATCTTTTGATTCAAGCTGAAATCAGAAGAATTTTAATGTACTAAAAAAAAAAGATTCTGACAGAAAAAAAAGTCAAGTCACCCAAATGCATATTTTTTTGCTGCCTTTGATTTATTTTGAAGTGCACACAAATATGAGCACCATGGTCTGGAATATGCCATTCTCTTTGGAAATGTCTTGATTCCTCAGCTTTACTTGATACATTCAGTACATTGACTTGTCATTCATTCTTATTAACTGTTGGCTCTTATGAGCTGTGATGCGGTGCATGGCTTGAATGCAAATTTGACCTACTTTGCACTTGGATTACTTAGATGCCAGATCTCACCATGAGTAACACATTAGCTCATTTGATGACATACACTCTTAAAGAGAAAGGTTCTTTAATGGCACTGATAGTTCCGTGGAACCTTTCCATTCCACAAACATTCCATTCTTTACAGTAAAAAAGGTTCCCTTTCAGTCGGTCACTCTCGACGTCACGTCGGTGACCGTCGAATTGGGATCTTGCTTAGAGAGACCAATCCACTTCGAGTGTAAACTAAACGAGCCAATGCACATTGGCATGTGATGATTGCATCCAGCTGCCGCTGATCACAGCGTGAGCATAAAAAGGCAGCAGGTGCAACGCATACCAGCTTTTTGCTTCGGAGCCGAGCGATCACATCGTTTTGCTCCTGACTACACACATCAGGCTGCACTACCCCCTGTTCGTGTTGCAGGCGGCCATCTCCCCTGTGCGCTTCAGCACGCTGAAAGAGCTTTTTCCCTAAAAGAGCATTCACGGGTGCGTCTTTTTAAAAACGACGCTGCGTCTGGTAAACTCGATGTTGCGTCTTTGTAAAGATGACGTTGTGTCTAACAAACTCGACGTTGTGTCTTTGTAAAGACGACGTTGTGCCTTGCTACAGACACGTATCACCTGTGCGTTTCTGGATGTGGTCATTACCTGGTGTCGGATGATGGTCACGATCGCCTCACTTGTCTGGGCATTAAGCACGCTGAGGTGGCATTCGTGGATGTGTCATGTTCTCATTGTGGGAAGATGACCATCTCGAAGTTGCGGGCCAAGCTCCTTTACCTCAAAAGGGGCGGAGCTCCATTGCCTCTGTCTCGATCTAGTTCTTGTCATGGTGGCAGTGAGGCGGGGGCTACTTCAGGCAGTAGCACGGGTGGTCTGAGGGTAACAGTGATGGCAAACCCTCCAGGGAACCAACCCTCGGGGGACCATCGCACCTCTTGCACTCCGCAACCAGTTGAGCTGCCAAAGCAACGTGTTGGGCCTTCTACAAGGAGTGTACCAGCAGTATCCTTCGGCGTTCCTCCGGACTATCGGATGTCGATCGCTGCATCGGAGGGTGAACCGGAGCTTTCTGGAGAGGAAGATTCAGCTGCGCTGCTGCCCTCTGGGACTGTTGCAATGCCTGAATCGGATCCGGAAATGACGGCTATGCTTTCCAGGGCCGCCGTGAGGGTAGGGCTCAAGTGGAAATCTCCACCGTGTCCCGAGCCCTCAAGGTTGGACGATT
>NW_015666566.1:234328-234864 GCF_001515625.1 Sinocyclocheilus rhinocerous
GGAAACCGACCTGCTAACTCCTCCTCCCTCACCACTCTCGACGGTGGTGCAGCTAGGGGGTATATGTGGGTCCCCCCGGTGGAGCGGTCAGTTGCGATGCAGTTGTGTCCTGATACCGCCTCCACCCGGCAGGGAAAACCGTGCCTCCCCTCCCGGGTCTGTAGGTACTCATCTGGTCTGTCCGGCGATGCTTATGTGGCCTGTGGAGAAGCTGCCTCAACCTTACACGCTACGGCATTACTGCAGGTTCTTCAGGCTAAAGCACTGAGGGACCTGCGTGAGGGTGGTCACGATCCGGAAGTTCTGAAAGAGCTCCGAACCGCAACTGACGAGTTCTCTGGGTCGTGCGATGTCCACGCTTGTGGTCCAGAAGCGCCATCTCTGGCTGTGTCTGGCCAACATGAGGGACGTGAGGGACGCTGGTTCCTCAAGGTCCTTGTGTCCCAGACTGGCCTCTTTGGCGACGCAGTCGAGAACGTGGAGAACGTGGTCTCGGCTGCACAGGAGCAGACTGAGGCGATCCGACATGTCCTGCC
>NW_015666566.1:237204-239661 GCF_001515625.1 Sinocyclocheilus rhinocerous
GGCTCGAGTGGAAACCTCCACCGCGTCCCGAGCCCTCAAGGCTGGATGATTGGTTTCTCGGGGTGGCTCGCGCTGGTTCTCAGCGCCCCGCCCCGGTGCCATTCTTCCCGGAGGTGCATGAGGGGGCTTACCAGGTCAGGAAAGGCAACTTTTTCTGCCGGAAACCGACCTGCTAACTCCTCCTCCCTCACCACTCTCGATGGTGGTGCAGCTAGGGGGTAAACGGGGGTCTCCCCGGTGGAGCGGTCGGTTGCGATGCAATTGTGTCCTGATACCGCCTCCACCTGGCAGGCCAAACCGTGCCTCCCCTCCCGGGTCTGTAGGTACTCATCTGGTCTGTCCGGCGATGCTTATGTGGCCTGTGGAGAAGCTGCCTCAACCTTACACGCTACGGCATTACTGCAGGTTCTTCAGGCTAAAGCACTGAGGGACCTGCGTGAGGGTGGTCACGATCCGGAAGTTCTGAAAGAGCTCCGAACCGCAACTGACCTCGTGCTCCGAGCGACGAAGGTCACTGCGAGTTCTCTGGGTCGTGCAATGTCCACACTTGTGGTCCAGAAGCGCCATCTCTGGCTGTGTCTGGCCAACATGAGGGACGCCGACAAGTTTGGTTCCTCAAGGTCCTTGTGTCCCAGACTGGCCTCTTTGGCGACGCAGTCGAGAACGTGGCCCAGCAGTTCTCGGCTGCACAGGAGCAGACTGAGGCGATCTGACATGTCCTGCCCCGGCGGGCAGCTGCTGCCTCCACCCATACCCCGGCCGCAGCGCCCCAGCCTGCTCATCGCCGAGGGCGGCCCCCTGTGTCCACCCCCACGCCGCATTCGCCTCGAGGCCCCTGTCAAACCTGGCGGTGAGCAGACGGGTGACCCAGAGAGAGAGGGAACTGCTCTTTGGGGGATGGTGAATGCACCTCTCCCTTCCCCGGAGGAGGGCCGGGTGGAGAATCTGGTTTCCAAAAATCTCGACAGGAGAGCGGTTTTCTCTGTCTCTGGGTCCCAAGAGGGCATGGAGAGTCGCGGACAGACCAACACCGGACCACACTCATCGTCCTCTCTCGCCAGCAGGCAGCAGCGGGTGGTTCAAGAGCGTCATCAAAGGTCTTGCTCACGCACCCTCTGCCAAACCGTGGAACCAGGTAAACGTTGCACCGCACACTCAGACCCCTCTTCGGTCCGCCCACGGACTGGATCCCTGCGTTCCACCTCGCTGTCCCACCGCAGGTACGTCGGTGGTCCTGGGTGCCTGGCTACCCGAACGTCTTGCTGGCTCCTGCTGACCATCAGACTCGGCTATGCGATTCAGTTCACCCGGCGTCCCCCCAAGTTCAGCGGCATCCGCTTCACATCAGTGAAGTTGGCCAATGCTCCTGTCTTGCGTGCGGAAATCGCCGTCCTACTGGCGAAGGATGCGATAGAGCCGGTCCCTCCAGCCGATATGGAGATGGGGTTTTACAGCCCCTACTTCACCCAAGTTCAGCGGCATCCGCTTCACATCAGTGAAGTTGGCCAATGCTCCTGTCTTGCGTGCGGAAATCGCAGTCCTACTGGCGAAGGATGCGATAGAGCCGGTCCCTACAGCCGATATGAAGACGGGGTTTTACAGCCCCTACTTCATTGTACCCAAGAAAGGCAACACTACGACCGACAAGGTGGTCTATGCTCCCGTCGCATGTCGCAACTCGCCCGCCACCTCCTCCTCTGGAGTCAGAAGCATCTGAGGTCACTTTGTGCCATTTACAATACAGGCCTGCACAACCGTGCAGCCAACAAGCTGTCACAAGCTGCGCTCCCCAGAAAGTGGAGACTCCATCCCCAGATGGTAAAAAAAAATTCCCCAGTGAGCCTTCTCGCACAGACGCTGTGCAAGGTCAGGGCATCTACAAGACACGCTCACGCCTTGAAGTGGAACCTGTTCATCGAGTGGTGTTCTTCTTGCCGAGAAGGCCCGATCAGGGTCGTGCTTTCCTTTTTGCAGCAAGGCTGTCTTCCTCCACCCTTAAAGTCTATGTCGCTGCGATTGCTGCTAACCATGACCCCATGGAAGGGAAATCAGTAGGGAAGCATGACCTGGTCATCAGGTTCCTTAGGGGCATGAGAAGGTTAAATCCTCCCCAGCCCCCCTCTATACCCTCTTGGGACCTGTCTCTAGTGCTCAAAGCACTACAGCAGGGCCCATTTGGGCCTTTGTAGTCAGTTGAGCTGAAGTTTCTATCAATGAAAACTCTGCTCCTGCTTGCACTGGCCTCCATCAAGAGGGTAGGGGACCTGCACGCATTCCAGTCGACGATTCGTGCCTAGAGTTTGGGCCGGATGACTCCCAGGTAATCCTGAGGCCCCGGCCCGGCTATGTGCCCAAGGTTCCTACTACCCCCTTCAGGGATCAGGTAGTGAACCTGCAAGCACTGCCCCCGGAGGAGGCAGACCCAGCCCTAGCTTTGCTCTGTCCCGTCCGAGCCTT
>NW_015666566.1:240574-250020 GCF_001515625.1 Sinocyclocheilus rhinocerous
AGAGGGTAGGGGACCTGCACACATTTTCGGTCGACGATTCGTGCCTAGAGTTTGGGCCGGCTGACTCACAGGTAATCCTGAGGCCCCGGTCCGGCTATGTGCCCCAAGGTTCCTACTACCCCCTTCAGGGATCAGGTAGTGAACCTGCAAGCACTGCCCCCGGAGGAGGCAGACCCAGCCCTAGCTTTGCTTCGTCCCGTCCGAGCCTTGAGAGTGTACGTAGACCGGACACAAAGCTTTAGGACCTCAAACCAGCTCTTTGTCTGTTACGGAGGCCGGCAGAAGGGGAAGGCCGTCTCTAAGCAGAGGATGGCCAACTGGGTAGTGGAAGCTCAGGACCTCAGACCAGTTCTTTGTCTGTCACGGAGGCCGGCAGAAGGGAATGCTGTCTTTAAGCAGAGGATGGCCCACTGGATAGTGGATGCTATCACCCTGGCTTATCAGGCACAGGGTGTGCCCTGCCCACTCAGGTTGCGAGCTCACTCTACTAGAAGTGTTGCATCCTCCTGGGCCTGACAGATATTTGTAGAGCTGCGGGCTGGGCGACCCCAACACATTCGCTAGATCCTATAGCCTTCGTGTGGAGCTGATATCCTCCTGTGTTCTCACCTTAAACGGGTAGAGGCACTGAGAGGCCCCGGTTTAGTGTCGGCTTGCTAAAAGTGCTCCGGAGTGTCCGTACTGTAGACCCTGTCCAGCTCCTCCATCCCCTCGGCAGCCAGACGTCGCAGAACGTCCGGCGCCAGGCCCTCAATGGATGAATCTGTGAGAACCGGTAGAGGGCTGGGTTCCATATGTAGAGACCTAAGTGGATCCCATATGTGTAAAGTCCACGTTATAGCCTCAGAGCCCATGTTTCCCCGGCAGACTTCTGCCATTTCCAAGAGGGTTATAATCACCTCTAATCTTCCACATGCACCTAAACGCTTGTCCATATTTGTAAGTGCTTCCGAAACCTCCTTCGGAAAGGATGGGGCTTCTGCAACGTTCCTGTTCCAAGTGGAACGGGTACGTTTTCCCAGTGTTATCCAATCTCACTGAGTGGGTAGTGCTATGACAACAGTGACTGGTCTTCTTGTTGCGAGCCCAGCGGCCAGGTCACCGGCTCGGCACCTCAGCGAAAACCTGGTATGTGTTGCACCGGCTGCCTTTTTATGCTCACGCTGTGATCATCGGCAGCTGGATGCAATCATCGCATGCCAATGTGCATTAGCTTGTTTAGTTTACACCCGAAGTGGATTGGTCTCTCTAAGCGAGATCCCAGTTCGTCGTCACTGATGTGACGTCTCCGTTCCCTCCTTCAGGGAACGAGGGTTACATATGTAACCGAGATGTTCTTCACACTAAGAAAATTTTTTTCTTTTTAAGAACGGTTCACTGAAAGGTTCTTTAGGGAACCAAAAATAGTTCTTCTATGGCATCACTGCAAAACCCCACTTTTGAAACCTTTATTTTTAAGAGTGTAGACAGAATCGTCCAACTAAATTATTTTTCAACCTTTGTAACTCCAGGGTCCTTCATTGTCAATTGTTTGTGATAGTCAATCATTGTCAGTGGCAGCAGCTTCTACTTTTTTAAAACACATAAATTAATTGTGAACTTAGAGCTTTGTTTAGCATACAGACTATGTGCATGTTATTAACAGTTCCACATTTTTGTGCATGCAATAAATCTGATGTATTGATAAAATCTGTTAATTAAAGTTACTTAAAAGATTTATGCTGTTGGCACAGTCAGAGATCAGTTAAGCAGACAAAGTAATTTTTACGCAATAGAAATTGGAGATAAAACTGATGGACTGATAAGTTTGGCTTTTCAGATATTCAGCTGATTGGCATCTCCATTAGAAGCAGCATGGGCCTTGAAAAGGAATCTAACATTCAATCCACAGAACCTGGAAATGACTTGCTTTTGTTTTTAAAGCTTTTCTTAGTTAGATCATTACTGGTGTAAGATTAACTGTAGTGTTGCTTTGTGAGTTTTCCTGCACTTTACCCTAGTTAAATTAGAAAGGAGTGTATATTGAGAGTATGTGATGGAGAAGTAGTGTATGGGGCTTAGAAGGAGGATGGGAGGAGTAATACCAAACTAACTATCTAATCCATACCATTTTTAGAGGGCCTTCTGTGACGAGTGCAAGTTCAAGGAGACACTGCTGCCCAACAATTACAACGCATATGAGTCTTCCATTTACAAGGGCTTTTATATCGCCCTCAGCAAACACGGCCGCTTGAAGCGAGGCTACAAGGCTTCCCCAGCAATGACTGTCACACATTTCCTCCCACGTTTATGAGCAAACCTGGCAATAACACAATAATTTGCACATATTGGATGTTCTCGTAGGTAACCCAAACATGCTAAGAGGTGAACTGCAAAGAACTAAAATAACACTTACAGTATTTATTCTCGTTGAAATAATAATAATATATGTATATTTCGTTAGCTTACTTTGTGTACATGCCATGCTTATGATTTCTATTATGAATATTATGAGAGTCAAGGAGCTTTTTTTGCTCTCACTTTTTATGGGTGCTTGCCATAACTGGTGTAAACCTTACCCGGCATTGGACTAACATCCTTAGCTTTTACAGTGAAATGGATACTTTTTATTACCTCAAAGAGCCACGTCCACATTGAAAAAAGTTATGGAGGGAAAAATAAATATCAGTTCACTTTGATCTTCATCTGTTCCACCATTTTTGAAAGCACTTATTTTTCATGATTAGGTGATGCCTTAGCCTCTGCTATTTTGCCTCTTTTTATGCATGCAAGAAAGAGGTTTTTGTTCCATATTTAGATCAATAACCAAATAGTCGACATTAAAAACCGATTGCATGCATCCTTATTGGGAGTTAAACTCAGAGAGGGCTATTTTACGCCTCAAGTAAGTTCAGAATTTGACTGAAAGTCTGTGGACGGCTAGTCCTGAAAGGTTTGGGTGCTTCCATTTGAATTAATATACTGATCAAGCTAGTGAAATGCACAGAATTGCATTAACCTTGAATTATGTGGCACGATTATATGATAGCATAATAAGAAAACAGCTGATTTGATTTATCAGATTAAATATAGCGTGTGATTAAGTCCTTGATTAAGTATGTATTGATATTAGTCAGTGGTGTCTTATGTTTTACCTCTACAGTCGGTGAGGGCTCATTCACCAACATGTTGACTACATACTTGAACTCCACCTCAAAAAGTCTTTGGAATGTAAAAACCAATACAACCGTCTTAATCTGTTCGAGATAACATAATTTGCGCATTACTTTATGTTTGAATACAAGCATAGACCCAAACACCTGTGCACACTCTTAAATTCCCAAGTCAATTGACTTTATCTAGAGAATTTGCTTCAAGTCGCACATGAAATTGAATTGAACTTCGGTATTTGTAGGCATTGCCCTTCCCTCGCCCCACTTTTTTTAGCTATACAATTACAGGAATAGTTCACCCCAAAATTTTAATTTGCTGAAAATGTACCCTCAGACTATCCAAGATGTAGATGAGTTTGCTTTTTCATCTGAAAAAATTTGGGAGAAATTTAGCATTACATTAGGCTATTTGTTCACCAATGGATCCTCTGCAGTGAATGGGTGTTGTCAGAATGAGTCCAAACAGCTTTTAAAAAATTCTAAATAATCTACAAGTAATCCACATGAGTCCAGTCCATCACTTAATGCCTTGTGAAGTGAAAAGCTTCACATTTGTAGTAAACAAATCCATCCACATATTTTTAACTTCAAACGAGTCCTATAATCCATAGTATTGCTTGTTTTGTCTGAAGAGAAAAAGTATGCCAGACCAAGCAAAGCTTACAAGAAAAAAAGTCCAAAAGAGTTCTAAAAAATATGTTGGTGAATTTTGATGTTACAAACACTCAACTTTTCACAAAAGATGTTAACTGATGGACTGAGTGTGGATTACTTGTAGATTATTGTGATGACCACAAAATTTATCAGCTGTTTGGACTCTCATTCTGACGGCACCCATTCACTGCAGAGGATCCATTGGTGAGCAAGTAATATAATTCTAAATTTCTCCAAATCTGTTCCAATAAAGAAACAAACTCATCTACATCTTGGATGGTCTGAGGGTGAGTAAATTTCAAGCAAATTTTCATTTTTGGGTGAAGTTCTTTAAAGAAATAAACTCCTTTATATTCAAATAATAACTAATTTATTATTAGAATATTCAATTAAAGGCTGAGGCTCTCATTTTCCATCTTCATTTTTCTTGCGGTTGCTACTCATGCTGCAACAATCAAGATGTTTTTATCTTTGCTACTATATCCTTAAAACACGTGCAAAACACGTGTTGCATTTCTGACGCAGCTGCAATGTGTAGGAGAGAATTAAAGGTTTGATAATCACTGCAGTACTAGCAAGTACATATTGACCTTGATTTCTCTTGCATTACTGCTTCTACATTTTGAGACATCTTAATGATACAAAGGAGAAGGATGTTATTTTTATAACAGTTATGGCTGGGATGTTTGAGCCAGGTACACTGATATTTAGAGTATATACAATATGCTCATGGAGTGTGTTTGTGACTTTTTTCTTAAAGGTATATTTCACCCAAAAAATGAAGATTACTCACCCTCATGTCGTACCAAATCAGTGTGACATTTTGTCTTCTGTGGAATGTAAAAGAAGGTATTTTGAAGAATGTTTTGGACCCCATTGACTCTCATTATATGGGCACTTAAGAACGGAAGTTACACAGGTTTAGAACGACATGAGGGTGAATAAATAATGACAGAATTTTAATTTTTGGGTGAACTAAGCAAAATTAAAACTATGGTCTATGGCTATGGTCATTTTTTAATGTTCTGAGAATAAAGAAAGATTTTCAGCTGTACTATGTTGAAAATATGAACTATATATTAGTATTGATGGCTATGGATTTAAAATTCTTTGTACCCCAAATATGGCATGCAATGTGATTGCTTCAATGAAACTGTCAAAATGACTGCTTTTTTATGTATGTGATGACTGATGTTAATTTATTGATATGTATCTCCACTGTACCCTGTCCTCTATCACATGTCTGATCTCTTTAAACTTAGATGAAATGAATAGAATTTTGCATGGTTTTTAATGCAAAATGATGGACAGAAATGTGCATCTAGAAGTTAAGCCCTCTAAACTAAGTGCTTATACAGAAACAGCTATTTCTCATGTAAGTTCCACCGGTTTCTTTGTACTGTACTTTGTCTCCAGCTTTGAAATGGCCCCATTTGTGGCTTGCGAGATGATTGTAATGGGTTGTGCATGTGTGTGTGTCCTTGTACGTATGCAGCCTTTGTGTTTTCTCAGTTTTGTATTCCTGCACTGAGGGGCAGACGCCTCCTCCAAATTCCCCTCCTATTTTCTAACATATACCTCACCTTCTGCCTTAGTTCCAATTTGTTGAAATGATTGTACGATTTGTTGGAGACAACAAACTTTTTGCCAATCATTTTGTTCTCTGAAAAAAAAAAAGAAAAAAGAAAAAATGAGTAAGAATTCTAATATATTAAGAAAATGTTTCCTTTTATTTTTATACGTATGTGCTGTGCACAGCAGCCAACTGTATTACTGAAATGAAAATAAAAGGTTGTTTTTTAGCCTCTGTGTTTTTGCATTATACTTTAATCATAATTAAATAGGTTTTTACTGAAACAGGTCTGAAATGTTTAGTTAGCAGGGGGTTAAAAAATATGGATAGTATTAGTTGTGTTTGCGCCCCCTCATGTGGTCAAAATCAGAAATGCATAAGTTTTTGCGTAAAATTACCATCCTGTCTCTTTTACGTTTGATTTCACATACCTTTTTTACGCACAGACTAAGTAAAGCAAATAAATTAACAATAAATAAAATAAATACATTACATTTTTTTCTTGTAAGGCTGTAGCATTTACTTAAAAATATAAAATATCTTAAATATAAGATATATAAGCAATAAAGCAGATATTGGTCAAAATGGAAATAAATAAATTAAAAACAACATGAATGAATGAATGAATGACAACGCACCTTAGTCCTACAGCCATTTCAGATTTTTTTTCCAACTTCAATTATGTTGTAAAATCTGTGAAATTATCAAATCAAATTATGACGTTTGCTCTCAGTAATCCAATCACAGCCTTTAAATAGGCCTATGTGAGCAGAAATTGGGATGAAATGCCTTGAATTCAGTTTAGCCTTGAATCTAACTTAATTTTGCTTATGTTATTAACGGTAAAAAAAATTATATTGAAAGTGAATAGCATAATATAGGCTATATTTTTCTATAAAAAAAAAAGATAAACACTTATGCACAAAAGAAAGCATTAAAGAGGTGAGCAATGACAATTAGGTTAATGGTGCAAAATATTTAGTAGCGCAAGTTGTAACTTCAGAATTTGTCCCTTCAAAACTAGGTTAACTTATGTAAAGCTGGTGAACCCGGCATCTGGTTACAACTGCCAGTTGTAGCTGATCAACTTTAAAGTTCTTGGTCTGCAAACATGACCGTTGAACTCATTTCCCCCAATTATATAAACTAGCGGTGAGATGCCTCACTGTATCCTGAGCTCTTGCCTGATTCAGTCTGATCATGCACACAGTCCCTCTTCTCTGTCTGGCTGCTCTAAGCACCTCAGCACTAATAACTTGTCATCCTATACAAAAGGAAACAATCCGAACAGATTTAACAAGAGAAAATCTGAGCAATATGGAGACCATGATCAGTACATACGGATATTTCCTGATGATGACATTTAGTAAAAGAATGAGGAAAGCCATTTCTCGAGAGTCCAAAGGTAAGTTGTTGTTTTTTATACATAAACAGGCACATTTCTACATATTTTGACTGTTAATAACATTATTGGTGCTCTTTTAATTCATAAAGGAGCTGCTTTACTGAAGAAAAGAAGCAAGGACTGCTTCTTACTACTTCATATTAAAACAAATAATATAATGTGCTTGGATAGAACTAAAAACACATATATTTCAGTGAGTATTCGTTTTTTATCAATATTGTAAACAATATATGATTTTATAATGTTTTAAAGACTTTTGCCATTCTAATTACTACATTATGGATCAATATAGCTAAAAGGATTTAATAATTTAAAAAAGCTTTAATAAAACACATTATTATCCTCAGGTTCATGGCATTAATAAGGACTGCTTTAAAACAATTGACGGAAAGAATTCCCATCATGCTTTGTGCCCATGGAGGAGTGATGCAATGATCAAGCTTGTTGGAGGTAAAAGTCACACCGAGGCTTATAGTGCACAATTACATCATTCTCTGCAGTCAAACAACCATAAAACACATCGCAGACAGAGAAGAAGCCAGTATATTGACCCATCTGATCCCTTGGGATCTGAGAATCCGAGGTCAAGGACTGCTAATCATCGAAGACCAAATCGAGAGCATGAGCACGAGTGCAGCAGTAATGTTTCTAAAGAAACCATCACTTCCTATGACGACCCTTTACACGTACTGCTCTCCAAGAGCCCTGTCAGTCCCAATTTACAAAAACAGAAGAAACACAAGCAAGGTGCACCATCTGATCCATTCTGAATTACTGACCTAAAAATAAAAGTTCATTAACAATTTTATAAGCCTTGCACTAAAGAAAACCATCTGTGAACCACCCAGGAGAACTTTTTTTTTTTTTGGATGATTCCTAAAACCAATACACTGACCTAAAGAACTTACAACATCACGTTAAGAAACCAAATGGTTTCGAGGAAACATATCACCAAGAACTGTATATGATGCAATCTAGGGCCTCAGGACCTCAGTTGGTGTTGAGGCTAGTTTAGGTCACTGTTTGTCAGTCCTTTCACCTTTTCAAGTCAGTTAAAATTTAAACTACCTTGCAATGCTGCGGCAATGACATTGTTTTCATAAGAACTGTGCAAGAATCTTTCCAATCGACTGATGTAGGTAATATCATGAAATACTAAGTAGAAATGTCATAGTTTCTAACATGTATGAGATGGTGCTGGCCACCTCTACTGAATTATTTATTAAAAAGTACTGATATATTTTTATTTATTATATTTTATATTGATGTCTTTAATTAAAATATTACCTCAGAAATGTATCAAACTCAAACTTTTAAATTGTATTTTTTAGTTCTATTAGCTATTCATTTCAAGAATTCTTAGGAGCGTAATTACCTGTATTTATACTGTGTAAAATGATGTATAATGCATAACGTAATATATATATATATATATATATATATGAAAAAATTATAAAAAAATAGAATGAATGCATTCAAACAATAAAAGAATTGTAAAATATTTTTTCTTAGCTTCCCGTCCTTCTTAATGAGTTTCCCATTAAATCTTATAAATTTAGGCACTCAGAAGTCTCTCAGCACATTATATAAAAACCATCATAGATGTATTATATGATTAAGTTGTTGTTGTGATGTAATGTTTTAGTTTTCTGAAATCTGATTTTTTTACATTAATGCTTGATGATTAGAATCAAGTACTATGACAGCAAATAGCAAGATAAAGATACTGACAATCTATTTAACTCTGATGTTTCCATTTGCATTGGAGTGATATCAGTTGGATTTGTTGATGTTTGTTTTTAGTGATTATGTAATTTTGAAACCAACAATATATCCTTTCTTTCATCAACAGATTGTTGAAGGATACAATTTGGGTGCATGAGTTTGCAGAAATAAATGAATTCAAACATTCTCTCAACAAACACCTTAAAATGAGGTCAGAGTAGCTGAATATCTTCAATATTGACTGTTCTGTGCTGTTGAAGTACATGTCAGGACACTCTGCAACTATTATGTAAATATGAGGCACAAATGCATATATAAAAATATTCTGTTCTTGCATATCAGTTTCAGGTTCAGCATTAATTTAGGGCAGGTTATTATAGTGATTCAAAGATGAAAACAAAAGTTCACCTAAATGACTGGAAATTGTTACAAAGATACAAGAAAACAAGTAAGAAAACGGCATAATATTAGAGAAACTGCAGTGATTCCAATGAGGGGAAAAAATACAAGAACATAGATGGAGGATATATTTATTTAGTTAAAATTTATACTTTTATAGCATTTAAAAAGAAATCAATAACTTACACAAACACTCCTTTACAGAATATTAAATAGTTTTAAGAGTCAATATTTAATACTGCCAGTGTCTAAATGGTAAGCACACATATAAAATAATATAATATAGGACTCATAAGTTATATGTACAGTATCTCACAGAAGTGAGTACACCCCTCACATTTTTGTAAATATTTTATTATATCTTTTCATGTGACAACACTGAAGAAATGACGCTTTGCTACAATGTAAAGTAGTGAGTGTACAGCTTGTATAACAGTGTAAATTTGCTGTCCCCTCAAAATAACTCAACACACAGCCATTAATGTCTAAACCACTGGCCACAAAAGTGAGTACACCCCAAAGTGAAAATGTCCAAATT
>NW_015666566.1:250559-257247 GCF_001515625.1 Sinocyclocheilus rhinocerous
AATATTTTTGAGTAAAATCCCAATGTTTTCCCATACAGAAAGGTAATATATTCACATATATGTGAAACACTGTTAAATATATTGAAATATATTTTGAAAATATATTTTTTAAATGCATAACAAAGCTCATGTTGCGTGTTTAATTATGTGTTTACATATATGTGAAATTATATTCATGACTCATATGATATTATATGATAAATTATATTATATCTTATATTATAGAATAGTATATCCTTTTGTTATATATATATATATATACACAGTATTTCACAGAAGTGAGTACACCCCTCACATTTTTGTAAATATTTTATTATATCTTTTCATGTGACAACACTGAAGAAATGACACTTTGCTACAATGTAAAGTAGTGAGTGTACAGCTTGTATAACGGTGTAAATTTGCTGTCCCCTCAAAATAACTCAACACACAGATATTAATGTCTAAACCGCTGGCCACAAAAGTGAGTATACCCCTAAGTGAAAATGTCCAAATTGGGCCCAAAGTGTCAATATTTTGTGTGGCCACCATTATTTTCCAGCACTGCCTTAACCCTCTTGGGCATGGAGTTCACCAGACCTTCACAGGTTGCCACTGGAGTCCTCTTCCACTCCTCCATGACGACATCACGGAGCTGGTGGATGTTAAGAGACCTACAGATGCTCAATAGGGTTTAGGTCTGGAGACATGCTTGCCCAATCCATCACCTTTACCCTCAGCTTCTTTAGCAAGGCAGTGGTCGTCATCATGTTGGAATACTGCCCTGCGGCACAGTCTCCGAAGGGAGGGGATTATGCTCTGCTTCAGTATGTCACAGTACATGTTGGCATTCATGGTTCCCTCAATGAACTGTAGCTCCCCAGTGCCGGCAGCACTCATGCAGCCCCAGACCATGACACTCCCACCACCATGCTTGACTGTAGGCAAGACACACTTGTCTTTGTACTCCTCACCTGGTTGCCGCCACACACGCTTGAGACCAAGATAAACTTATTTGGTTCAGATGGTGTCATCAGACCACAGGACATGGTTCCAGTAATCCATGTCCTTAGTTCTGCTTGCATTGTAGCAAAGTATAATTTCTTCAGTGTTGTCACATGAAAAGATAAATAAAGATAATAAAATATTTACAAAAATGTGAGGGGTGTACTCACTTCTGTGAGATACTGTATATATAACTGAAATCCTTCAGATATTTTTTAAAATATTGTCTTTCCAAAAGTTGATATGTTTGTCTATCACAAAATTCTGTAATCTGGTTAAAGTGCTTGAATACAATATGACTTATTTTTTTGCATAACACATGTAAACATTTTGTTGATTTCTTACATTTTACCTTTTAAATTTTAAAACTGTTGTTCTTAATCTAATTCTAAGCCTTGATGTGATCTCTTCTGTTGATGAACACACATTTCACATCTGAAAGTGCAGGATCTGCATTACTACATTTCAAAGTGATAAGAAATCGGCACATTCCGGTGTTGGGGCAGATGGAATACCTCTGAGAAGGGTCTAAACCACGGGGCATGGGGCACTTCAGGTCCTCAAAGAAATACTTCATAGCTATGCTCATATAAGCCCCATGGCCAACCACCAAGGCATGGACAGGCACATTCAAGACTCCATCATCCGGAAGTCCTGCTGGAGCCCTATCGGTTTCATCTGGTAGGGATGTTTCACCATCTTGTATTTTGTCTTGATGTTCATTAGCTATTTGCTGGAACATAGCCTTGAGAAAATCTTTGATTCGCACTTTTACCTGAAAAAAACAAAACAAAAAGGCTTTCTATATACTGTAAAAATATATTCAAATAGCATTATTAAAACATGCAATGAAAAATTCAGCCAGGAAATGCATGTCAACTTTAGTATTGTCACAGAACAATACTACCAAGTGTCATGAAATTAAACACACAGGATAGTTGGATATCACAGACTGCGAAGGATACATCTACGATACATCTACAACTAAGGTAACTTGGTAGAAGGGATGTGACACGATCACTGAATCTGGACGTACTTTGTTGCATTGCAGCATTTTTCATAATTGGATGCAGCAAGTGTTGCCATTTAGTTTCTTTCATCACAAAAAAAGTGATTTTACCTGCTCCATGGTCTCTCCCTCAGGTGGAGTGAACTCTGGTAAAGGTTGTCCGGCTGCTTTAGCCATATTTTTCATTTCTATGACTCGACCTCCCTCAGCTATACCAAAACTCTGGAGAAAAGAAATAGGATTGAGATGCATATGAAAAGTTGCTCAGAAAGGACAGACTTTGAGCGGACATTTTTCTTATTTTATCAAGCGGTAGTCTGTACTTACTCTCTCTTTAAGTGATGGATCTGCTACTAGTTCTATATCATGACAGGTTCTGTTGTTCCTCACGATGATCTCTGCAGTCTGTAATTTTACAAAGACGTGTCACGTGATTATTCAAATAATAAAAGTGTCAACAAATACACTGTGCAAACAAATACACAAAGAAAGTAGTCCTTGTTACAAGAAGGGCTTGTGCAACCTTATAACAATATCTTATAACAGAAATTGTCTGACTCCAAACATATGATGAGTATTATTGATAATTTCTGTAACACATTAAATATATTTATTAATACTCAAAACTACTCACTTTAATGCTTATCCAAGGAAACATGCATTTACAGCTCATTTGATCTGGATTTGATTTGGGTTATTTTGTCAAATTTGTGGAGAAACATCTCCCTCTACCTGTGGCCAGATTGTATGACTTCTACTAGTGTGTTTCTGCTTACCTGCTTGGCACGTTTCATGTCACTGACAAACACATTTGTGAATTTTACATCCCTGAGGTACTGACCAGCAGCCTCAGACTGCCGTATCCCAATTTCAGAAAGCGGAGAGTCTATTTTTTGACCTAAAGCAAAAAAAAAAAAAAAAGATAGATATAGTTTGAAATGATAGATATAGTTTGTGGTTATAATGAATGCTTATAATTAATAGGCTAATGGAATAAAGGAAGGGGTACTGATAGTTAGGGATAACAGATAATGTGTTTTTTCCTTGAAAAAAATTACCTTGTAAAAGGCCATCTTTGTTGCACTGCGTCTCACCACTGGTAAAGCAAAACGGTATGATCAATAAAAACGACATTATTAACCAACACACATATTTTTAATTAAGAAAGTTATAACTGTAACTTAATGGGTCTTTTGTAAATAGACATGTAGTTAAAAAAAAACAAAAAAAAAACAAGGGATTCTACACAACGTCTTGCAATAAAGACAGCAGACTTTGCCCATATCGGTCTTACATGACAGTAACGGTAGAATATATTTTTTGTTTTGTTTAATAGAGTAGACCACAAGTTACATCAAATTTGCTTTTGACCTTTCACTGGAAGAGAGATTCGTACTGACCTTTAAGCATAAGCTACAACAGACAGGAGTAATATGATATGATAGGGTGACCATACGTGCCATTTTCCCCGGACGCATCCTGGCCAGGATTTCTATATTGCCTAAAATATCTAGGGTTTGGCTTTGTTTGCGTGTGCAGACCGATCGGTGTATGGCATCGGTTCCTTGTGTTTTCGAAACGCTGTCGAGGTACTTTGAATCAAAGCAATATAGAAATCCTGGCCAGGACGCGTCCGGGGAAAATGGAACGTATGGTCACCATATGATATGAGGAGCCCAGTAAACGTTAAACTAAAGACCTACGAGTATATTTAAACTGTAACGTACTAAATGCCAGACAACGTACCTATCTACAATTAAAACTGATGTAACATGATTAAAGCTATTCTCTTAGATCATTTTTATTTACCGTTACTGACTGTATAATGCTGTGATTTTCAGTTGGCTATGTGGAATAGCTATGAATGAGAACAAAACAAACAAAAAAGCAACTTACTGTCGGACTATCGTTAAACCAAAAGCGAGCATTGGTGCAGCTATAAAGATGCCGTTAACAGCGTCGTGAGGTTATATGATGTTCATCCTTTGCGCCCAGAGTCAATCACAAACTGTCACGCCTCTTGCGTTTTTAAAATAAGCGCCTAATATTTGCTACTTTGGGGTGAAAGCACCGACAGCGCTATCTCTGTACTTTATTAACCGGAAGTTAGTACGCATGGCTGGTAGGTTCGATTCAATTTCACAAATCGGTTCTTTTGAACTGTTCAAAAACAGCCATTCTTTTTGTCAAAACCTATTAAAGTCATTACGCAGTCCCATTAAGCTCTAAAGCTACATGTAGGCTTTTTGTTTGCTTTATTTATAAGGGTCCTTTTTGTAATTTAATTTATCCTATGCTAAATCTACTAAATGATTTAAATCGTTCAGACCGGTTGTACGCTCCTGCTCAACCGATTCCTTGAAAAGATCCGACTCAAAAGAATGATTCGTTCACGAATCAGTCATAGCTCATCCTGACGTAGATGTTTGCACTTCATTGGCGTGGCGGGATTTGAAATTGCATAAGGTCTAGTCAGAGTCTGTCATTTAATTTTCATTTGTCGTTTTATTTTAAACTGTATATCATCGGTATTACTTTAACTCGACAAATTGGTACATTATTTTTTAATGTTATATTTTAATCGCTCACTAACTAGGCCTATTCCTCAGTTGAAAAACGTAAGACGTCGAATTATATCAATTTTCACCAATGTACGTACTAAAATAAAGATAAAAGGAGACGAATACTTCTTTCATTGTAAGTTTATTGACCTTAGCATACAGCATGTCCTCTCCTTTAACTTCATTCATGCTCTCAATGACAAATTATTTGAGTTCAACAGAAATCCAAAGAATATCCAGAGTTGCCAAGCCCTAATGAATTCATCTCCTCAAAATCAGTTGTGACAATCTGATTTAGTTGTAATTATTTAGCGGATAATTCTGGAAGGAAACATTGTTGAACAGAAAAGTTCAACCTCTGCTTTATTTTTGAAATGTGTCATTTTCCATCTGGCCTGTGTCTGGTTATCAACACTGTCTTTACAGCCATTCTTTATCAGGTTATATATAACATGCTGGATAGATTCCCATTGTTATTTTCACTGTTAACTTTGCCAATAAAAGGGAACAATAACATAGGACCAACATAGCACCACACTCTTTAAAGCAGATTTATTGAACAGAGGTTGTGCAACAGACGTAACTGAGGTACATGATGTGGTTATAGTGGAGGGAGGAGGGCTTTTCTCAATGGTGTTGCTTTTTTGATATTTACAGGTTTATTTCCACTGATATGGGCCGTGTACATAAGACACAGTCAAACGTTCATCACCTCCTCTGTCTACTATTTCTGAAGTCCAGGTGGGAGCCTTGTAAGCTTGCTATTCATCTACTTTGGAAATTCAATTCCACTTAATTTACTACATCGGACACAGCAGAAATATCATAACCTCTTATTTGCGCTGCCTTTTCCAGGTTCCCGAAAAAACTGTTGTGAGTTGTGCGAGGTAATGGGAAAGTCTTTTATGTCCAGTAAACCTGAGGTATAGAGATACCACACTTACAGAATGTGACGGAGAAAGAAGAGGAGGAAAAAAGATTAAAAGGTAAAGAAACATGCCTTAATAAGAGCACACTGTACAAAGAGCATTTCCAGTCGAATACTCAATTCATGTTCTTCTTTTACCCTCTACTTCTGTATTCTCAAAGTATTCTGTAAGCAGTAAAATAATTATAATACAATTGTTTATAAAATAGCAGCACACTGATGTGACATCACAACTATGTAATGTTATTTTTGTGTATAAGATGAAACAAAACAAAAAAATCATGGCTTTTTAGCAGCGGAAAAAAACAATAATAACTCAACAATATTGACACTTGATTGATGTCTTCACACTCTTTCCATCTCTCATCACTTTGGAATACAGTATCATACCCCTTAAGGAACGCAACTTCGGTCCATATTCAAACTCAAACCACTTAGCCACCCATACAATCTATTTAACAGTACTGTAATTTATTTTCAGAACAGAGCTAGAAAAGTAGTAAGACAGGCTAACTTAATACAATAAGATTGACCGGGGGTTTTGGTGTGAGGATGGAGGAAATGTGACTTGTGAAACTCAAGCATCACTAAGAACTGTTTCTGGAGAAAGGAAACGCATGAGTACACGTAAACATCTCCTTTACCCACAGAAAGACATGCACACAAACATACACGCATACATAGACGGACACAAACCTAAGCTTGACTGCCCCTTTTCAAGGTAAGCTATGAGAGATCAGCATATGAAAGCCGTTTTGTGCTGCTGATGCACCCTGTTTTAGCCACTGTGTAATGACTTGTGGAAGTTTTCAAACCCCATGCCAGTTCAACCTTTGGAAGCAGCATATTTTGGATGGCTGGGTAGTGGGTCTTATGCTTAAGCTCAGCAAAACAGGGTGAAAGTCTACATCAGACTCAAGGCACTACATAACATTTTTTCTGCAATGTTGCAGTTGTACAAGTCTTTTCAAATTGAAAACTGCCCTTGGAGCGTGCAAATTGACTTACATTTTTTCTTCTATTTCATTCTGTTTTCTGTTTTTTGGTCTTTTTTATTTATTTATTAAAAAAATTTTTTTTTTTTAATTTGCATTAATATTATTATTTCATTGTTGTTGCTTGTTATACATTGGTTTCCAATGCTTTAACGCCATAATGAACTGAACATGCCATGAACTAAACATGGGAAACCAGCCCCCCCCCCCC
>NW_015666566.1:257360-271421 GCF_001515625.1 Sinocyclocheilus rhinocerous
CCCCAAAAAAAATAAAAAAATAAAAAGACTCCTTAACCTTAACCATTTGTTATCCATGGCAAACATGCTCTCTGAACTGAAACCGAAGTACTAACCTTCCCCAGTTTTGCACTAGCGGTATCAGTGGAACTGGTTTAGATACTGGTCTGTAATTCAAACATGAGACATAAAAACTAAAGGACAAACAAATAAACAGACAAATAGATTAAAGATCTTAAATATCAGGTGATATATGGAAACCATAGCTGTTGTTTCTCATTTGGCCTCCTTTCCTGCTTCTCCTAACTCCATATAAGCATCCTCATCTCAGCAGCATGCTTCACACCTCAAACCAACCAAGTTTCATCGTCATCATCCTCGATCATTCTTGCCTACACATTCCTTTACTGCTAACAGCATTAGCACACATTTGTTTGCAAACAACTCATTTTTCGGTCCCTCATAGGACCAACCATAAATCAGCCTAAGGCTCCTTCAACATGCTCACAACAAAATACGTAATAACGTAATAAACTGTCTGTATACAATACATCTGTAATATTTAGTGGGAGGTTGCCATGAAGGACAACCTTACCCACATATTTTAAAAACAACTCATCTTGCCTTTAGAAGATACAAGGGAGCGTAGTTGTCTCTGTCTGCTCCCTGTTCTTGCCTCCTCTTGTTCTGTGCACTGGGTTGGGCTCAGCCCTCAAGCAGTTTCCAGGCCAGTAAAAAAAGCATTTAATATAAGGCACTGATACAGGAGGCCCTCCAAGCATTGTGGAATCATGTACTATCCCGTCCAGTTCTTTGACCATGTTCCCTCCACTGAACCAGTCTCTATAACCAAACACATGCAGATAGATGATAATCAAGATAAACAAAGCCCACATGACTCACACATGAGTGCTTGATATAGAGTAACTTGTACACTGTTGCACATGAGCCAACATACACCACACATAAATGCATGCACACAAGCAGCTTGACAAAAGCTTATTTGAAGTGTCTGTAACTTTAGCATCGAGAGACAATAACTTGCTTGTTTAACAGAAATAATAATAATAATCTTAATAGAAATAATATTAATAGTCTATTCTCAAGATATAAGCCCCTGTTGCCCTAGCAAAAGAGCACTGCATTCTTAGCATAAGACTTGTGTCTCACCACTCCTTTTTAAATCCCTATTTCTGGTCCTAATGCACAGCCAAGTGAATGGGTGCGTCCATTCATACTTATGGCACCTCATTGTGTGTTCAAGTTCAGGCATTCCAACATGAACCAAAAATTGAAAAAAAATAAATCACAACAAAACAGGAAAAAAAAACATAGCCCCACTTTTTGTACCCTTTCAAGCCAGTCTGATACAGTAGACTCTCTATTTTGAAAAGCCCTTTACACTAACACTTTTGCATTAAATATCATATTATGTTTACACAATCAAAAGAGTTTGCAAAATACTACACGCTTCCCTTCTAAGAGTCTGAGGCACCGTAGAGCTTTTTGCATCAGTATCAAATCATTTTAAAAATATAAATTTTTTGTATCTAAAATAGCTTTTTATTAATTTTTTTCCATTTATGGGAGCAATTTTTACTTGAAAATGAAGATAAAACTCTACAAAGACTAGCAAGCACTTTTTGTTGGGGTTGTTTGTTTTTTTGTCATTTTAGTTTTTTGTTGTTTTTTTCTTTTTTTTTTCTTGAAGACTGATCATAGCGTTCCTGCAGCAAGCTCACAAGTTGATGTCTCGTACATCGGTTGGGGTGCTGGACTGGTCTTGGTCATCAAGTGCTTTGCTGCGCGGGCCACCCTGTTCCTGCTGCTGCTGTTGCTGTTTCTGCTGCTGCCGGCGGCCCTCCCTCAGGTTATTCATCAACACTCTTTCAATCTGCTCCTGGCATGCCTTTAACAGATCCTGCAATGCATCAGACACAAAGCATTATACAAACAGGCCACTTAAATAGCTGCAATGTCTATACTTATCCAGAATCACTTCATCAGTAGTACTGATAGGGCTGCACGATTAATCGAAATTAAATCGCAAAGGAGATAAATCGCGATTAGGCAGAAGCTGAGATTGTTATGCGTATCTTTTAGTGAAGCACGGTTCTGTGATCAGCAGTAAATCTTCAACGTCTTGCCGCATTGTTTCTCTCTTATAACCTCATTATTTCTCACTAATAACCTAACTGAAGTAGCACATTCCCTTGATACGAATTCTAAAAGTGACGTATGTTTAACTGTCAATTTGAGCTTTGAATCTGTGGCGGAAGGAAGTAGTTCCGCAAAAAAAAAGGGTTTTATTAGGCACTCCGTTGTTTCTTGTTTAATTACACACGTTCCGTCGAACTGTTGTATAAACGCAATATCACTCTCGTACTGTGATTGCCTCCGGCACTCGGCCCGTGGCCTCGTGCCTCTGGCCTAATCACAGCCATGCTGATATAGCGCTGGTATCGCGCTCGTACCCGAGTGATATTGCTCATGTATAAATAATAATTGAAGTTAAATGGCAAAAGTACATGAAATGGATGAAAATGCTTAAAGCACCTTTAAGCACAATAATCTAATGATAAACAAATTATATAACACATACATTATTAGCTAATGCGATTATGACTATTACAATCGAAATTAAATCGCAAAGGAGATAAATCGCGATTAGGCAGAAGCTGAGATTGTTATGCGTATCTTTTAGTGAAGCACGGTTCTGTGATCAGCAGTAAATCTTCATCCGAAGGCCAGAGGGTGCTCTCACGCTGAAACTCCAAATACACCTCACAGAAGACAATATGCGCATGACAATCGCATTCGATTAATCGTGCAGCCCTTAGTACTGAGCAAATGCACATTCACACACAGTTGACTTACAGGTTTTAGTCAAACCACAAAAATTATATATATGATATTGCTCATATATAAACCAAACATGCACAGAGTTGCACTGCGAACAGTTAAAAAAAAACAATAGCTGTACCACTGTTTGCTATGTTAATTACATCCATATCCTGTGGATAAAACAAGGCAGTGTTTCGTTTAGGTTTTCATACCCTTTAATTTTCACAACAGCATGTAATGACCTAAGACCTAATCTCACTTGAGCCCACCAGAGTGTTCTTCCTGCTCTGTAGAGCTAAGAACAAAAAATAAATTGTAATAGATTTTTTTATATAGATGCCCATGCAACCCTGTGGGTGTCTCCAAAGAGCACATTACATATTTAAAATGGCTTTCACACTGTCACCAAAATGAGCAATAATGCCCTCTAGTGAAATTAAATTGATGGACGGTGATCAAAGCTCTCTGTCCTGTTTAGTGGGTATGTCTGAGGCACACCAGGCGTCTGTGGGAAGTTTGCTGTGAATGGCCCATGGGGAGGGCCCATGGAGAATGTGTTGCTTGTGGAGAGGCTGCATTCCTTTGACATTTACTGCTAATTAAAAGCTGATGGGCCAAAGTCTGAACTTATGTTATGCATGGCTCCTGGGCCATGTGTTTCATGCCTGTAGAAGCAGTGCATCACACAAGAAAAGGAAAATATATCAGGTGTTTGGAGTGATTGACAGAAAGCATTTAATCTTTTTTTTTTTGAGGATGAAGGTAGGATCACTCAGAGGTTGTTTTCTTTGATGTCATCATGGATAACAACGGGCACCATCCTTCTAGAGGTCTCCTGTTTCCCACCACGATGAGCCATTATTAGTCATGAAAAATAAATTCCTTCTAGAAAATGAACTAAAGCATAAAACATGTAAAGGAACTGCCTGTGTCTTACCACAAGAATGCCAGGCCTGACTTCCTAAAAGACATTTCCCTGTGTGCTGCTCTTTATAGCTGCGCAACCAAACTCATGCCAAGCCCCAAAGGCTTAATTCAGGCAACTCTAATGGCTTCAGTGTGTGACTACTGGTAAAACCAGGACTTGCTCTAGAAGAGCTTCTCAATTATTAGATCCAGAGAAGGGTGGTACTTGGTGAGCTTCAAGATAGAGTGGGTGGTCCCTGCCTAATCCAACTCCGCCCTGATTAAAAACACACTCTATCCCCACCGAAACATGGCTACGTTTGTTACAAGTTAATGAAAATGGATCAAAATGCAGCTCTACTGGAGAACCAGCAGACTTGTAATGTCACTCAGTGTGTGCCATCTTGGACAAAAAAAGCCTAAAGGAGAGACTTAAAGTAGCCACAGAAAACAACCTCTGTTTTTTATTGGGAAGTGAAAGCAAGGATTGCTGGGTTCAGAGCAAGGCCATCACAGCATTGAGAAATGAAAGGGATTAAGATGTCCCAGAGGCCTAATGCAAGAGGCCAGGAGGCCTAACACATGATCCTGTGTACCAAAAAAGCCTTGAAGTTCTTATCAAAATAATTAGCAACTTTTCAGTTCCAAATAACATTTCGGTTGCAAATAACAGAGTCCTCATGACATTATGACTTTAGGCAAAGGAGCATTCTCAGCTTGCCAGACCCAAAGTTTCTAACATTTAACCAACTTTTATAAACTGAGGTATGTCAAAGAGTTTTCACTGTGCATCTTCTCTTCCTGATTAGTTTCTCCATATGCAGAGCTTTAGCTTGTAAAGCTGTATTATAAGTATTCTAGAGGTGCACAAGGACACAAATTCATGGCTCAAACCATTTAAGTCCTCAAAAAAAAAAAAACGAAAGCCCAGTGAGCATCATTTACTGTATTTACTGTAGCTACAGTAACAAACTTTACTGTAAACACCCAGTGCCAGGTGAATATGTATTGCCTTTTGCTTCTTTCTTAGAGAGACCTTAGAGTATTTGTGGAAACTGCAAGCCAATTTTTCAGCCTTCCTGGTTTGGCATGCATGTGTGTACCTTAGTGTTGCACAGAGTATGTTTCACAAGGTGTGTCTTGGGCTACACACACATTCCAAGGGCGACTGGAAGAGGCTGGCTGACGCTATCATATGTCTACTGGAAACTACAGGCACCACAAATGTCAGCAAGGTTCCTGGTGGCTAGGCTGGCAGCATCGTTTGGCATTAGGCTGACTTTCCTTCATACTCTGTCTGACCGCTCACCTCCCAACCTCTGCCTCAATCTGGAAGGTCCTCATACACTAAGGTAAAGTTAAGTACACAAAATTTTGTTTATTGAAGACTAGATTTTTCTGCTTTACTCCTGATATTGATATCTCTCTGTTTTTCATATCTCTGATTTACCAGTGGTGCTTTTCCACTGCGTGGTACAACTTGGCTCGGCACGACTCGGTACGGCTCAGTTTGCGTTTCCACTGCAGTATAGTACCGCTTTAAGTGGGCGGGATTATACACATGTCGTGGCCAAGAGCTGAGCGACCTCCAGAAAAACGTTTTCATTCTGCGTCGCCCAATTAAGCTCTCGCTGGATCTGCTCCTTGGCTATCAACAGACCATGAAACAGCCATTTTTTTGATTGTTTAAAAAAGGTGCACTCGTTCAAAACAGTTTCGTTCATTCAAAAAAACAGTTGCGTCCGATCCTACGCTGGCTGTGCTGATTTAAATCTAGCGGGTCTGGTGTCTCGTGTCGCAAGTTCAATGACGCAGGTAGTGACGATTCACTCCGGCCAGTGATCAGCAGGGTTTACACGTCACATTTTGATAACGGTACGGCTCGCTTGGAACCTCAGCCGAGGTGGTACTGAAAAAAGTACCAGGTACTGTACCTAGTGGAAAACAACCCAAAAGTGAGCTGTACCATGCAGTGGAAAAGCACCACAAATGGTCAAACAATTCCATTTAGATAGGATCTCAAAGATTTTCTCAACACAATAATGCAAACAGTTCGATTGCTTCACAGCCCCCTGCTCCCACACAAGTTTGAATCAACATGAGGGTGAGTAAAGGATCATAGAGTGTTTGCTGTGTGAACTTTTCTTGTATGTTTTCTTTAAGGTATAGCTCGGGGTGAGCAGGGTAATGTGTATACACCATACCTGCATGTTTTCAAAGGTATGGCTTGTTGGCATCCTGCAATGGACCAGGCAGTTCATTTCTTCTGCCCTGGACCTCACACTCCTCAGACACTGAGCACCTTTACTGCGGTGGAGGACTATTTGTTTTTCCTCTGCTATGGTGTACGACTTCACACACCACATGCTGGGGCAGCAGGCATTCTTCAGGTCAGGGCAGGAATTAAATGTGTTTCCTGGGTTCTTCTCTTAACCCTTATTTTCTATTCTCGTTTGCTTTTATTCCCCCCCTAAATATAAACTAAAGGACCTAAACAAAGCTGAATGATCATGAGGTGGTCACTCGTGCGACACTGTGTGAATTTGTATGCAAGTCATATGCATAAAGCCATAGTATCCCTGACACATTCCCCTAGCCCTGCAGATTCTTTCCTTACAGTCTCTCAGTCAGGGTCAATGCCATTTCACTTCCAGTAATTCAGTGGCTGAATGTGAAAATGATTTGGAGCTGGACCCAAGCCCATTGAGTAAATAGGGGAAATGCACAACCTCCTCTCACAGTCCTACAGGCACAGCAACACTCACCCCACAGATTACCAATAGTATTGCTGTCCCATCCTATCATCAAACAAAACAGAATCTTATCATGGTCCCCATGCGTTGTACCTTGTATCATAATGATTTATTAAAGTTTTTAGTAAAATTTATTGTCAGAGCACCAATACTCACAACTTCTGTGTTTGTGATCTTGGCGAGTAACTCTGTTAGGTTGTCTCCCCACAGTGAGCGGTTAGTGCTGTTAAGCTGCAGGCCACAGATAGCTGCTGCCACGCTTCCCGTTGCAATCATGGATGGAGGGTGCATGACAAAGTTGAAATCTGAGGAAAAAGCAAACCACGCATTAAGATCTGTCTCGCTCTGAGTTCATAAAAATGTACTTTATCAGACTTTTCTGCAGTATTTTGAATAGTTATATGAAATATGAAATTCAAAATAAAAATCGGAAACACTAATAAGTAAAGCCCTTTACATTAGGTCGGTGCACAGTCCTTTGCTAATGACTGCAGCCCAGGATAATGAGGGTTCACTTGGCTTGAAAAGAATAAGAAAAGCACCCCCACCCCCATCCCTCTCATCCAGTCACCCTTTGCAGATCGGCCCCTTTTCTTCCAGCTCCTAAGTAAATCGTGTGCTCCCTGAAAAAAAGCCCTATAGCCTTCGGAAAGGATGGAATAAAGAGCCACAGTCCCTCTGCCAGTGCTCACTGCTGTAGGTCCTTTTTCCACGTGTGGTCACAGGCATACATCTCAAAGACCAATAACCTTGTTAGCTTTCTCACTGTCATTCATAATGCAAATAAGACAGCTTGTGAATGGGCCTGAAGCCGAAAAAGACGACTGACTGTGAGAGGGGGGGGAAAGAAAGAGGAAAAGAGAAAGAAACGAACAGCTTAGGCTGTCTGCCCCCTGCCTCATTGATTTCTGTATTTCTTCTTTTTTCTACAGCTCCCCCTCTCCCTTTATCAGACTGTTTTTTCAACACTTTTTTTTCAGACACATACCCCTAAGGTTGAATAGCACACATGCTCTAGCTTTGTTGTTACAACAGCTCTGGATTTGTATCAGAGTTGCTGCTATCTTTTAGCATATTAATTGAGTGTGGCCACTGATGGACCTGGGTCTAGTGAGCAAGAGAGTGTGGCTTCATTGTCTGAAACCATCACCTCATCTCATCCAATTGAGAGATGCAACATCAAGCCCTCTCTGTGGATTCCAATTCAACCCAACAGCCAGCACAAAAGATGGGTGTTGGGGGAGGGAGTTGTTGGGTTGTAGACAGCAGGGGCGGCTGAGGGGGGCACTAAGCATCATTCTTTAGTCAGTGTCCAGACCTTCGTAAGGTTTTGGCAGAAGAAAAGACCCTCCTACCCACCTCATTCCTCTGATGCAGGGCCACCTCTGGGCTCATGGTCCCACACTCCCTGGCAGTCTTTGCATTACCATATTGCCATATTCAATTGCAAAGCAAACTGTGTGTGATGGCTCTAAGGGTGATTTTTCTTCTCTTTTCTTTTTAGAAAAAAAAAATCAAAGCCATGGGGCCTTTGATAACTGAAGAGCATGCCTTCATTGCCATCTTAACATTCAAAGCCAGCCATTTTCTCATTTTGCAGCTCAGTGTTGACAAATAAATGAACTTATTATACACTCTTTCCTTTGTAGTAATTCCGGGCCAGAGAAAATTTTATTAAAAGAAGTTCTGGTCAAGCGGAAGAAGACAAAATCAACCACATTGCAACTCTTTGGGTCTTTTGCAGCAGTTAGAAAATAGCATACAGTGGAAATTGGGTGCCCACATACAGCTTGCATGCGCTGAGTGGGTTGCAATCTGATTTTTCACACTCTAGACAAGACAAGTTTGTCGAGGGAACAAGAGTATGCGCGTGCTAGCGGCAGAGCTGGACGCTTTGGTTTGTGAGAGTGGTAAGGGAAGAAGAATGGCTGTATTCTACACGCCTTCATTGATATTCATGCAGAGGATAAACAGTGTATGTAGCTGAGTGGGGACGCCTGTGATGGAAGGCTCCTAGTATGTGGCGGCTGGCTGGCCTGGTATACCAGCCTCTCACCCCCTTCAATGGACCATTCTCCTGCCCTCGCCACACTGCATACCCAGACCTGTGCCAACACAGCAAGCTCCTTGGTGGATGCAATGTGCTGTATTCGCATTTAACTTGTAAATTAATTAAGCGTCCGGAAAGTTGAGGAACAGCCAATGAAGCCGCTGATTTGAGGGGCAATAAATCAAGTGCCAGACGCACATGCAGATGCACAGGTTTGCGTTAACAGAAAGTCTTGTTTCAAGCAGCCATGTTCGACCTGACTGATAAAGATCAAACATAAACATGAATTTGGCATCACAGTTTAACACTCAGTCAAATGGAAAGTCAGGTAAAGCATGCGAGTTAAGATCTTAAAGTCACAGAGTTAACAGAATAACAGAGTAAACCTGTAACACAAATGTTCAACTAAATGCTATTGGTTTGTTAAACCTACAACATAGAATATAAAAGGATTTTTTTTTTTTAATTCCTGGGTATGTTGTGTCTCATTATGTATTAAACAATTCTCATTAAAATAATCGGATGTCTGGGACATTTATGTATAGCATTCCTTCATAGAATTGTATTACATTAACTGTCTATTGTCATTTTTTGAAAATGGTCCAATCTGCCACAAATCTTCAACAAGTAATTTCATCATCAAAAACTGCATGTTGGTTTGCCCTGTCAAACCATAGCAAAACAGATGAATTAAAAACAAGAACCCTCTTTGACTGTTAAAATCCTGTAACAACTTGTTTCAGTCTTGCTCCAGTGCAGAGTCTTGAGCAACAGCAGTCAAGCTGGTGTGGGAGGAAACAGAGCCTCTTGAATGAGAAATGACATGAATTGGTAGATTTAATTTTCAGCCCTGCTGAACTCTCCACCAGTCATTAGTTATTTCTCCGATATGTAAACATCTGAAGAGCAGCAAGATTATCGAATATGATAGTGTTTCTCAGGTATGTTCCTATACATCTACAAACAATCTAAGATGGAGAAGTAAAGGGGGTGCTGGGTGTTAAACAGTAAGAATGGGGTATAATTGCTTTTAATGAGCTTGTTCCTGTGCAAGCCTTCTACAGACTGCCCTCCGGTGAAATGTTTTATTGGGTTCTCCTTCTGCACTGACCCTTACATGCCTCTGCATATGAAATGGAGGGCTGTTCCTTTTGTCTCCTTTCTTGCGGTCTCTAGCCGAGCCTTCCAGTCATTTGCATATCTCTGAAAGGCCCCTCCATATTATTAATTAATACTGAACTGGTCTACTCTGCCTGACCAAATCTCGCAGAGTGCTCTGAACGGAACTGTTTTATCAAAAGAGAAGAACCATTAAAAATCAGCTATCGTCTTTCCACACTCTTCTCTTCCTTTCTCATTCAGATACAGGGGCCTTGATTTATGCATGTCTCAGAAAAGAAGGGGACGCAGAATTCTCTGCAAATAAAGCAAACTGTACGGAAGAAAGAAAAGCAGCAGTCAAGACATCTGCTCAGCAATTAAAATCTTTTGGATACCCCTTGAATCCCTGTTGTTAAACTAGTAACTAGATTGTGTATATAACAACGGGGATGTTTCACTAGCTTCTGAATTTTTCCAGCATCTAAAAACCAAGCTATACAGCTAAATTATTCATATTATCCCAGATATCATCAGTGTCCACCTGTCAAGCACAAGAGATTCTTATCCAGTTTTCATGGATCATGTTCATGTCAGGGCAGTTGCACAAACCAACAAGAGAATCAAAAGCTCCATGTTTAAAGACCTGCCAGCTCCTCCTACTAATCCCTCTCCCCTCATATCCCACTTTCCCAAAGTCAGAGTCACTCCTGAGGTTCTTGGGGAGCTGAGCAACCCCAGGGAGGAAGAGAAAAGCCTGAGGGAAGAAGGGTGGTACACTGGATCCCATTACCGCCTATGGTGATGTTGGGTGCAGGCTTGGCTGGGAGAACCAGTCCCACAAAGGCTCCTGATTATGGGAAAGTCGTCATGCCCTGGAGCATCTGGGAGGCGTGAGAAGAGGGGATAAGATATGAAAACATGACATGCTTCACTATTTGGCTCGGCTAGAACAATACACTCCTCGCGTTTTCTCACCCTCCTCTCATCTCCATGTTTGATCTCCTAAAGGTGGTCCACCTCTAAGAGCAGGAATGGTCTAACCACTGGCTCACCAGCACACAGGAATGTCCTTAACTATACAACTGCCCTTTGAAGTGTCACTGCATTCAGGCCTAGCCACTGATACGACCGCCAAACATACCAGGCAAGCACATAAAGCTTCCAGAGAAATTCTCTCCATTACACATCGCTAGTTCAGTCCACATAGTTTCTCATGAATGTAATGAGACGGCATCTGATAATTTGCCTGCAACGAGAACCTGAATAAAGTTGCCATAGATACTAAACCCACAGAAGTCGGCTTTAATTTCAGGTTTTGCAAAGAAAAAACTTAAGATGTTTTGCAACACATCACTTATTGAAGTGATGATGCAAGACATCAACACCAACTTGACTAGGCAGTCGATCTTTATCACTCATACTTAAAAACATGAATGGAAGACAAATACAAGTTGCCAAACATTATCTTTATTTTTTTTTTATTTCTGGACTAACCATGAACACGGTAGCTAATGATAAACCTAATTTCTAGATTGTGGAAAACACTGGCTACTTTACAAAGTTATTGTACAAATGTACGTGAGAGAATATTCGTTTTAAAACATGGCAGGATAGGTTCTATGCAGCACTACACAAATTAGCAGTTAAACATTCTTTGCGGGCAATTATTTATTTATAAACATCTACTGAATACACTACCTGTTGCACAAAGGGCGATGAAAGTCTGCACATGTTTACGGATCAGGTCCAGTTTATCCTCAGGCAGCGGAAGTTTCCTCATAATGTGCTCAATAAAGTCATTGGGAGTGACAGCAGCCAGATTCCACTTCAATTTGCCCAGAACAACCAGCTCCCATTCCTTTGAAAGAAGGTTTGAGGAAAGAAGCAAAATCATTACAGATTCAAACCTAAATCATTTGTGTGATCGGAATCAATTAGCAGTACCTGAGGTATTCAGATCTTAAGGTTCATTTAACTGGAATGGCAAATTGCATCTTCTCAACTGGCTTCATGTCTCTATATGTTTTCCTTCACTACACTGTTAAGACTCTGGATGCTGGGGCTAATGTTCTCCATCAACCATTCGGACAAAAGGTCTAAAAAATGATTTACTTGAGATAAGGTACTAAATGTGTTCAAACACTGCTGTTACTCATCTAAATGTTTATGTTAAACATTTAAGCCAGTTATGATTGCACAAAATCTAGCATCAGCAAAGCTCCTCCAGGACATGGTTTGGTCTTGGCTACGCAAAGATACAAGCTGAAATCCTAAAAGCTATAAGGCTGAATGCAGGCACACTTGAGTTGAAAAATGGGTCACTCAGATTGCCCAGTCACTTTACAGAGAATGTCCAGCATCGGGTACTTTCCTCCTTAGCATAGAAGTGTAATTGTGAGTGTGTTTTATAGCAATCTGTCAAGTCAAAAGAGGTCTGAGTACACAATAAATGTTGGACCTATCATTAGCCTATTTGCAACCACAAACACATTAATTTGAAACCTTATTATATATGTAAAAGGCTTGTAATTAGATTGAGCTGTAACCTCAGTGGAATAAACAAGGCTCAATAATGACCCTGAATGTGACTGTACAACACTGCTGATGACACTATTTCGTCTTTGGGGGCACTGTTGATGCATAACATGAACTTGGTTTGACCTAACTCACAGTGACAAATGTAAACGTAAGATGTTAAGTCATTTGGCTTCGGTCAACAAGAAGACAGCATCCTTCAAATAACCACTCCCCCTTCCTGTTTGAAGTGGGGTGAGTAACAGGGGAGCAAGTGACTAACTGGGGAAAACTAACTTGCACTCGTTGGGACAGTCCTTATGACTGAGCGCCTCGTTCAGATGGAGGTGGTTTTTCTCCACAAGTGAACCACATGCACTTTAGTCATGAGATGGCCCAATATGGTTGCCATTACCTTCTGAGACATACAGTATAGGCGTTTACAACTGCTCTAAAGCACCCACAAAGGATTAAGTTGAACGTATACCCCTGCAACACTCTAAGTGAGAAGGAATACAATGGAAGCCATCTGCTGATGCATAATTTCTCCACTTCCTCTCTTTGCTGGATTTCACTGGTGAGTCACTCACCCAAAAGTACAAACAGCTACACATTCTTGTCGGGTTCTTGTCTCAGGGGAGGTTCCTGATGTGAACATGAAGCCTGATGACATGTTGGAGCCACATTCGCTCAATAAAAACCATCGACTCCTGGTACACCAAGAGAGGTATGATGGAATGTAAACTATGAGCAGAGGCGTTCTCCAAAAAAAAAAAAAAATTACATGCTAATGTGAAAATGAGCCTTTGTGTTCTAACTGATCTGTGAAGTTTGGGCAGTAAAAAGTAGTATGCATTATCAGTTTGGTGTGTGTTGCTTTGTTCTTAAAAAGATATATCAACTCAAAATTAAAATTTACTCACCCTCTTGTTTTTTTAAAAATAAATAAATACAACACACACATCAATGGGGTCCAATCATTGTTGTTTTGGACCCCATTGACTTTGATTGTATGGACAATATTAATGATTGTATGGACATTCTTAAAATATCTTCTGAATAGGAAAGAAAGTCAATCAGGTTTGGAGTGAAATGAGGTTGAGTAGATGTTGACATTTGACATTTTCATTTTTGGTTAAACTGTCCTAATTAACTGAAGAAACAATTTTGGCAACTACTGAAGGTTCAACACTACATAAGATGTTAGCAAATGATTGTGTTCCTGTACTGTCCAACTCAATCTTTAGTCATATTCTAAGCAGACTGTTGAACCTTTATGAGGCCATAAATTACCACAAATACCAGTTTTAAGTAACTTAAGGACACCATTTTTTTCTGTAAACTATCAACTCAGTAGTCCAGTGTCACCTCACAAGTGCTCTGAGGCCAGCCCTAAAACTCACTGATACTTTTGCAACACAGCCTTGATGCAGGAACCACTTCCTCCGTTTGAGCCCTCCAGTCGTACCTCCAGGCTGTCACTGCGGTTTCATTTACAAGAACTTCTTGCCAGCTAACAAGGACAAAAATGAAGATGTGACTGTGACAGCTGATCTTCGGCTTCCTGCATCTGTTGGACTTCGCAGACCAGCAGAAGCTCCAACAACAACAAAGATAACTAATAAATCATAACAATAGGCCAGGCTGAGGGGGGAAAAAACAAGGTTGCCCACAGCAGCAATTTGCTGAGGATAAATAGAATAATTTTTATCTTTGGCCTGAGCTACTAGAGAACTGCTCAGTTCCGCCAGAAAGACACTGATGAGCCAGTAGTGTCAAGAGCTGAGGAAAAACCAAGTGCAGTTGTAACATTCAAAAGTTTTCTTTGTACTGTATTTCCCCTTGACACTGAGTAATGAAATATTTACTAGCAAATTTTGCCTTTGCGTCTTCAGAATTTCTTTTAAGGCATTA